>NC_136492.1:104075008-104122508 GCF_053919585.1 Euprymna scolopes
CTCTCTCCTCTCTCTCCCTCTCTCTCTCTTTCTGTGTAATTACTGCTAGCGTGTAAGATTTTCTACATAATTTGTGTGCTCATATAAAGATAAAATACAGTTAAAATAAAAATAAGAAATCCATTGGTCCCTTATTCGAGATGACATAAAACAGAACGAATCAACCCCCCCCAAAAAAAAAGAAAAGAAAACAAAAAAAAAAAATGGAGATACATGTTTGTTTTTTGCATATTAATTATATGAAACTGTGAGAATATAATAGGTAACATTGTAAATTACTGACAATGGAGAGGAATCTATATATATATATATATATATATATATATATATATATATATATATATATATATATATATATATATATATATATAAAAGAAACAGTATAATGTATTCTATTCTGAAAGCGACTTTCTAAGCAAATGTTTACATTCAGAAAAATTACAAAACGTTGGCAGCCATATTAAAAATACGTCAAAGGGGTTTCAAAATAGAAGAATTATCGGTGCTAGTGCATTGTACAAACCGGAAATCGGTAATTGTACATATTACAAACCAGATTTATCGTAAATGACCGCTCGGGCTTGACCGACACCTAACGTCGTCGCCGAAATATGCAGAGTACCATTAAAAACTCCCGGAAACCCGTTCAAATTATGGTTTTGTTTTTAATAGTATTTTCAAGTTAAATTTATTTTTTACGATATTTTTGCTAATTAAATTTTTAGTTGAAATTACAACATAATTTTTTTAAAAAAACCCATCCCATAGTAAGAATAATTTTCTAAATAATGTTATTTCAGCGTGGTAACAGATGCACAATTACCCGCCATTGTTGGTCATTTAGGAGAAATCCGCTTCGTAAAATGCACCAGTACCGAATTGTCTGTTATAAGAGGCGATGATTCAGATTTGTTTTGTTTCAAAATTCGCGGTTTCCAAAATATTTCTAAAAATGTAACACTTGTAATGTTATTGTTTAACGCAAAAAGCTAAACACGAATTATTGCATTTAACTTTAAATATGATTAACATACCGTTTAAGGGTTTCGCTTTCATTTTGATATAACCATAGTTGCAATGAGAATCTCCGTTATTTTCATCAAAATAAATATTTTCAAATTTTTACCAGGTATGGGTAAATAGCTCCACTGCTTTGTGGATTACTTCAATAAACTCGGACAAAAAATCTGGTTTGAAGTCCTAATAGGCAGATAGTTAAACACTGCAACACCTTTCTGACAACTCTTGTAGCTGCACTGGCCCCGACTTTATTGACTTTCCAAGAAACAAGTTTATTTATCTCATTAGCATAGAAATTCTGAGTTCTGGAAGCGATAAAGTCATTGAAGACCGATTCGGCATCATCTCGGTTTTTGAAGGGTTTTTTTTGCGCAGAAAGTTGTCAAGATGCTTGAAAAAGTGATAATTGGTGGACAAGAGGTCCGGTGAAATGGCGGGTGAATCTCGTAGCCCAATTCGTTCAGCTTATGCAGTGTCAGTTGAGCAACATGCGGGCGAGCGTTGTCATAGAGGAAAATTCGTCCCTTCATATTGACCAATCTCGGGCACATACGTTGGAGCTTCTGGTACATTTTGTCGAATTGTTGCCAGTATTTCTCCGCCGTAATCGTTTCACACAGATTCAAGAAGCTGTGATGGATGAGAGCGGCCGCAGACACCATAACAATTCTTGGTGCAATTTCGACTTCGGAATGTGTTGTGGAGCTTCTCCTGCATCCAAGCACTGTGCCGAAGGTCGCCGGTTGTCGTAGACGATCCACTTGTCATCACACGTCACAATCCGCTCGAGAAATGGGTCGTTTTTGTTACGCAGAAGGAGCGTAGAAGACACCCCAAAACGACGATATTTTTGATTATCGTTCAATTCATACGGTACTCATTTATCCAACTTTTTTGACTTCCTATTTGCTTTAAATGACGAACTACTCTTGAGTGGTTGAGCTCGAGTTCAACAGCAACTTCTCGTGTATATATATATATATATATATATATATATATATATATATATATATATATAAATGTTTTTTCATGCAAACTTTCATGCGGCATTCAGGAAATATTTAAATTATAGTTTTGACAATTTTTTCAGGTAAAAAAGTGTCATCTCTCTACGTTTTCATATTAAAAAATGAAGTAAAATTATCCATCCGTAAGGGTCACCTGACTAAATTCAAATATAACTTTTGAACATGCAAACAGTTAAATATTCTACATATGGATACGTATATTCTTTCTCGCAGAACAGGTAATCATGTCAACTATTAATGGCTGACCTATTTAGAGCTAGCGAAGGAAGTCTCGTGTAGATCCATTTTATCGAATGGCGATTGAAATATGAATATAGCAAATTTGACGGTTTGTAAATCCAAACGTGATAATTTGAATTTAGTAACGTGACAATTTACAGATTGATATTTCACCTTCATTCTTCAATATGTTTTGGCTTAAAGACATCGAGCCCATCGAAGCTATGATTGAACCACGTTACATGTTTGTATAAACAATACTTTTATATATATACATATATATATATATATATATATATATATATATATATATATATATATAACTCTATATATTGAGCTTTATATAAACACAGTATATATATTCTTGCGGATTTTAATCTATGGATACAAGCTAACCTGAATTAGTGTATATATATATATATATATATATATATATATATATATATATATATATATATATATTATTTTTAAAATATAATTATCCACTGACACGTGTTTCATCATCTACGACTCATCAGAGTGGCTGAATCTAGCGAGATTCGTAATCGGGACCTCATATATATATATATATATATATATATATATATATATATATATATATATATATATATAGGGAGGAGTATATAAGTGTTCTTTAAATGGAAAATTCGGTATAATAAAAAGCTCGACATGCAAGTTGAGCTTTTATGATAAAGAAAAAGCTATTGATAATAGAAAGATATATACTGATGCATATAGATTTATTGATCAATTTGAAACAAGGGGATACAATACAGTGTGTTGGTGTTATACATATTAAGCAACTATGAGCCCGGTTAGTACCAGATGAGTGACCATTTGAAAATACTAGGTACTATATTTACTACGCGAGGGCGTAAAAAATTCCAGGTTTGTATCTGAGGACGCGTTTAAAACCACTGGCAGAGATACACCTGCAATGTTCGTTAAGACATGCATCTAGGAGAAGAAAAAGTATGACATAAAAGACCCGACGAGAAATGTTTGCTCTGTCTGTGGCATTTAATTGTACCGACTGAGATTAGCAGTTGTTCCAAAAGTGTGGATGGTTCGATACAAGCCTCCACCATATTATTTAATTGCAATTCACTATTGAGATGAGTATTATTTTTCAATTTATTTATTGCAGACTGTTATCCTCATCTTTTTATTTGTTGTTTCACGAGGTTTCGGCCAATTGTTCCTTTGGCCTTCATCAGGTGATAACCACGACGGGATAGAAACTCCGAATCTCTTACCACCTGACGAAAGGCACAGGAATAGATGGCCGAAACCTCGTGAAACAACAACTAAAAAGATTAGGATAATAATCCGCAAAAAATAAATTATTAAGGCTCAATCACTCTAAACAAATCCTCTGTATTAAGTTCGGACAACTTAATTGTTGTGTGAACGTCATACGTTGAAATCGATGGGAGAATGCAATATATATTTATAATCTTGCTTTTCTTCTATGTTATCGGGTATCCATGTTTTTCTTTTTAATGTTGTTATACTTTCTTCTATGTATCTGTCTATATTCATGTGTAGCTTTATATTTTTATATATCTCATGCAGATTGTGACTTCCCATCTCCTCTCTTCTTTCCATTACACTTAGATTCCCTTTCCCCACCCCGCCCTCCTCTTAATGCTCTCTTTGCTAATTATTTATCTACCTAAACTCTATCTTTCTCTTTTATTTTATTTTTTATTCAATTTTCACCCCCAAAAAGGCACAGTGCCACTTTGAAGTAGGGGGCTACTATCGGGGACATAAAAGTTGCAGGGATATTATGAAGGGAGATAAGTGGCAAGATGTATGTTCACATTACACTTGAACTTCTGCATGTCAGTACAGTTGGGAAAGCAGAGTCCCTGAAGGGAGTTCCAAAGTCTAGCAGTTCCGGGAAAGAAACTATTGGAGTAGAAGGCTTTCTTACACCTAGGAATCTCTACTGTGAAGGGGTGGAACTTAGCTGCTTGTCTGGTTTGTCGGGGACATTCACGTCGAGGGGGTACAAGTGCTTGTAGTTCATATTCTGAACCTCATTTTATTACTCTATCTTTGTCTAATTCATTTATTAAATTCATTTAATCTATTCGATTTTATCTACCGATCCATTCGCCTCTCTACTATATATATATATATATATATATATATATATATATACATACATATATATATATATATATATATATACATATATATATATGTATATATATATATATATATATATATATATATAACTACTTAATTTACTCACATAAAATTAATATACGAAAGTATAGATTTATGTGTAAACTTTAAGTATTTACTTCAAAAGTGCTCAATACGTAGGTAGAGCTAGTTAGTAATTTATATATATATATTTTTTATAAATTACTATATATATATATATATATATATATATATATATATACATTGATTTAATCTTTAATCTTATTGCATTTTGTTTGATTTGATTTTATTCCATTTTAATTCAATTTAATATTACTTCGTTTTAATTTTCCCCACAACTTACTTAAATATTATATTATGTTTCTATCAATTTTACCTCACTTTTTTACTTTTTACCTTCATTCACATATTTTATTCATCGGTTTTCTTTATTATACTCTTTACTGCATTTTATTCTACTTCATCTCACCATATTCAATTATCTCCTTATCACTTATCACGTCTTCGCAATTCTTGATCACCCTTATTCATCTATCCACTTTGCACATTGAATATATCATCGATCCCGTTATGTGTTTCTTTCCTCAATATCATCACCATCCCCTCCATATTATATTATACCCTTATTCCTCGTATACCCTAATCTTTATAATTCCAAATTTCTCTCAAGTTTGCAGCATAGCTTAAATTCACCTGCATTATTTCACCTGCCATATACCCGCATACACCTCGTCTATCGCTCCCCTATATACAATAAACGTTAATATTCCCTCCTTATACCCTTAGCTACATATCGCATTGAACTATTTGCAACTTAGCGTCAGACCCTCTTCTGATGAGAAGCATTAGGCTTCGAAATACACAGGTATAAAAAGCATATAACACCTACCCTAATGGATATTTCTTCTTATTACATCGACAAATAAGTCTATACATACAAATATCTGTCTTTCTATAATCCTATTATATATATATATATATATATATATATATATATATATATATATATATATATATATATATATATATATATATATATATATCAGCAGTTCAGCCTGGCTTTGGTCGGGCCTTATGTACTGTTTATAACTTTATGTGCATATGTATATATATTAAAAAGTTTGACTTGTGTCCAGGTAACCTACACCTAAAATTTCAAGTAGTGAGACCCAAAATTGGAAAATATGTTTGGCAGAGTCTGCAAAAGTCAACTCTTTCAACTTTGACCTCTTGTCAGCCAAATTTTCGCTCAAAAACTGATTAAAAAGCTTGCGGTATGTCTGAATACCCTTTATGTAAAATTTCAAATATTTAGACCAAAAATTGGATGAATGGTTTGCTAGAGACCGCAAAGGTAAAATCTTTTGAACTTTGATCCCTTAGCAGCCAAATTATCAGCGAAAAAACGATTAAAAAGCTTGCCCTAGGTCTGAATACACTTTACGTAAAAGTTTTAATGTTTAGACTAAAGATTGGCTGAGTAATTTGGTAGAGATCGCAGAGGTCAAATTTTAAAAAAAGTTGACCCCAATTTTGACCCCTTACCATTTATTGTTTTGGGCTCAAATCAAGTTAAAAGTTTGATTCATGTCCAAGTAACCTACATCTAAAATTTAAAATGTTTAGACCCAAAATTGGTAGAGTTTTAAAAGGTCAAATCGTTGAACTTTGACGCCTTAACAGCCAAATTTGTGGTCGAAAACAGATTATAAAGATTTTTCCAAATCTCAATTACTCTTATGTCACATATTAAGTCTGTAGGCTGAAAATTGACAGAGTAGTTTGGTAGGGAAATGTACATTGTGGATTTCATATAATAAACACAAACGTGTATCTTTGGTCCTGTCTTTATCTCTCCTGCATCTAAATCGCTGCAACGTACTCTTCTATGTGTACTCTACTTATGTAAAACGAAGCAATAATTGCCCGTTACAAGGGATATCCTGGAAAAGTCCCTATTTATTTGCTTGCATCCGAGACCAAAGTTAGACACAAGGTCAATTATTAATGTAAAATAAATAAAGCTCCCACCGCTCCAAGAGATACACTGAGTTAGGACAAAAATAAAAATTGTGGAATAGACCCTATACCTAACCCTAACCTGAAGATCATAACAAACATCAACCTGGTATAAGAAAGCATGTGATCATCCAGCATTTCTTCTTCTTCTTCTTCTTCTTCTTCTTCTTATTATTATTATTATTATTATTATTATAATTATTATTATTATTATCATTATTATTATTATTAACTAAAACCTAACAGCCAGTCATGGTTCTCCCCAGAATATACTGCTGCCATCGCGTAATAGATGCATTGAGACTAAAGCTGCTTTCAGGACTGCCAGCAACCACTGCAAAAGAGTAATAAAAAATCCAAGAGAGCTATATGCTCAGTCCGTAAATCCAAAGTAGCTGAGCAGCGGCTTGGTTCCCACCAGTTTTGGCAAATAGCAAACAAGATCCTGAACAGAAGCGTGCGTTCTATCCCAACCATCATCAATGGACCTGAGGTCATCTCGTCAGCATCAGATAAGGCCAAACTATTTGCAGCTAATTCTACCCCATGCGACGAAGGCCATCAGTTCCTCATATTTCCTCCTATAACGGAGAACACGTTATGCAACATGCGTGATGTCGCCAAGCTAATCAAGAACCTTGATTCCAGTAAAGCAACTGGCCCTGACGGCATTCCAATCATTTGTCCCCATACTTACAAAACAGTTTAAGCGTCGCCTTAAAGAGAAGTGCTTCCCAACACCCTGGAAACCCTCATCAGGATGTTTGTATTTAAGTATTCATGTGATAAGTCATCTCCATCTCAGTACAGACCAATAAGTCTCCTGTGTGTCACGATTTTGAGCGTGTGGTACAGTGGGGGGGGGAGGTGGCTAGTTACTTTTAACGCATCTAAAACCAAGCTCCTATCTTTACATCATCAACGCTCTGATCCCCATCTGGCATCAATTGAAATGGGTGGCTCTCGTCTAGGGGAAGCTCCATTTTTTGATAAGCTTCTGGGCTTGACCTTTACTCTTGACATGAAATGGAATACGTACATCAAGTCAGTTGCCAAGGTCGCTGGAAAAATGGTAGGATCCTTCTACCGTTCCAGAAGATATCTCACCCCTGATGCAATTCTCTATCTATATAAATGCCAAGTACGTCCAAGGATGGAGTACTGCTGCTACATCTGGGCAGGAGCTGATAAAAACAGCCTATCCTGCCTTGACAGAGTACAAAATAGGCTTCGTGGTCTAGTCGGTTATGCCCTTTTTTCTTCCCTACAACCTCTCTCCCACAGGAGAGATGTTGCGAGCCTGTCTTTGTTTTATCGTTACTACCATGGCAGGTGCTCGACTGAACTCCAATCTCTCGTCCCCCTTCGCCAATCTTTCACGATAAACACCCACCTAGCTGAAACCACTGTCCAAATTTTTCCTCATTCCTTATCTGTGTCTGAATCAAAATGTAGATTCCATGAACAAAGCTTCTTTCTTAGAAGTGCCCGCCTGTGGAACTCTGTTCCGGTTGCCTGTTTCCCACCTGACTACAACCTGGATGTCTTCAAGTTCAATTTAAACAAATTCCTGATGAACCGCCTACTTAACTAAGACACTTTATCAAATCTCCAACACTAACGTACAGTACACACAATAACCCTTATCCCCGAGTAGCTTCCGGACCTTGATAAGTGGTGACTACCTTGTAAAAAAAAATTATTATTCCATTTCGTTGTCGTCTGCGTTTTTCATTCTTACATTACTTCTTTCTTTCTCTTTTCACCTTTACTATTTCTTTCTTTCTTTTTCTTTTTTTTCTTCCTGTCTTTCTTTCTTTCTTTCTTTCTTTCTTTCTTTCATTGCCTCGTTCTTTGCTTTTTTTCTTACTTTTTATTGGTCTTTCTTTCTCTTTCTTGACTTCAAACTACGAACCCGTACCCTTCTGATACATGTTCGTTCTTTCCTTTTTCAACGTTTTCTTTCTTTCTTCTCCACCCCAACACTGAACTTATAAATCATATAATGAGGTACAATGAAAACCTTAAAACATTGGATAGGACATACATAAAAAAAGAGAAGAGAAATTAGACACTTATAAGTAAAATAGGAAAGTGACCTCCTTATATTGTAATTTATTTTATCCCCGAGGCAAGGAGAGGAGGGATGGCTATGGATGGACAGCAGCGACTTAAAGTTGCGCACAGACGAACACAAAGAAACGTAACGCATAAAAACACCATAAAAACGGATTCTCTTTAATGGCATCCATTTCGAATGTACATAAGCATACAGAAAGATTTTTGCAAAAAATTTTGCGTGACAGACGACGTTAATGCTATTTCAGTTTTAATATGATAGACTATGAAACTGATAGTTTCAGTTTAAGCATAACGGACTACGAACATGTTATTTCAAGCTTAAATGTGACAGACAAACAAAAATGCTATTTTCAATTTCAGTGCAGCAGACTACGAACAAGCTATTTATAGCATAAATGTGACAGACAAACGAAAATGCTATTTTCAAATTAAGCATAACAGACTACGAGCATGCTATTTCAAACTTAAGCGTGATAGAAAACAAAAAAAAAGTCAAATTAAGCGCACCAGACGACTAAAATACTATTTTAAACTCAAATGTTACAAATGGCGAACTTGTTATTTGTGATAGACAAAGAAAGCACTATTTGAAAATAAAGCGTCGCAGACAACAGACGGACAGAGGCTCGTATAGAGCTACTTTGACGTATCTAAAACCAGATGAAAAAAAAGGGAAACAAAACAAAAGAAAAGAAAAAGAAACAACAAAAACAAACAAAGACAACGTTTTCGTTCAAAGTTAACTTTGGCCTATACTTAAAGATTAATTTTAGTTCGGTTGAATCTGGATGACAAAACGGACAGATGACATTTACGATTGGCCAGATAATGTTTCACATTTTGTTACGCATGCTCAGTGGAGATCAGTGGTGGCTCGTGACTTTAACTTCTTCGGGCTTCTCTTTCAGAAATTCACGCAATTTTCATATTTAAGATTTAGGTTTAAAATCGTTTAATGCGTTAAAATGTTCAAGTCAAAAGAAATAATATTTAAAAACAGAACCCGCTTTATCTGTATTATTTTTCTGCGAACCATTGTATTCACCATAACTAATTAAATTGCATGACGGAGGACAATAGTCCGAAGGAAAAGATTGCAAATAATGATAACTATTCATTATAAGAAATTTTCTAATCTAATAAGTCTCGCACTGTCTGTCAAGCTCAAATCCTGTCGCATCGCCGTAGTGTTGCATCCCTGTGTTTGTTTCAAAAATGCCTCCACAGAATGTGCTCTGAATAGCTGACTGTACTCGTAACCTTTTAATGTTTATACTTCTTACTCACCTGACTAGCAGCAACCACCCTTCACTGTAAAGGTCCCTAGATGCTGGAAAATTTTCTACTTTAATAGTTTCTTTTCTTTTGTTGGCTGCCTTTGGAATTCCCTTTTATCTTATTCTAACGTTGCAAGAGAACCAGCACTTTGTAGACTCAGTCACAAACGAACAGAAGAGAAGTAATAACTCGACTCCTTTTTTTGGTCACAACGACATATATTTCCTCATTCTCCCCCCCCACGCATGACTTCTCATTACGCCTAACGTGATCGTCTTCTCTAATGTGGTCTCTCTCCTTTTTATGGTCTTTTTCTTTTTCATTGCCGTGACGTCATTTGGCACACGGTTCAGTATCTGCATATAGCCGCACTCTGTTACATTATAATTTAATATAATTTTCTGACTACCAGCCCATTTTTTCCTTATCGTGAGAGTGTTTGCTAATAGGTATGGGTATCGAGTTTCAATCTCCGGTCGCGTTATACCGAAATTAAAAATAAACGATATATGCTGTCATCTTGTTAAACACTCGACATAGAGGAAAAGTCGTGGCGCCCTCCATTATATTTCAGCATAGTTGTTAATAAAGAAAGGAGCTTTTGGATTGCTGACAACTACTGTCGAAACATTTATTTTTTATTTATTATATAAATATAAATACACGCACATACACATAAACGCAAACACACATACGGTTTATATATATATAAAAAAATGTAATCTCAATATGCAAACTGCGATAACATAAATATATTACATACACTTAAAATTATTTTGAAATTAATACATACAAAACTATTAATTATTTTAACGTGTATAAATTATTTTCTTTTTTATTTTTACCAGATTGTGTGTAATTTAATCTAATTTACCCATTGTAAATAAATAGAAAATGTTCCTTTAAATAGAGCAATTACCCATTGTAAATAAATAGAAAATGTTCCTTTAAATAGAGCAAAAGAAACACAATCAAACTCTGGAGAAAAGGCAAAGTTTGTAAATGTCATTCAGACACAGCGATTGGTTAAAATTTTGTGACGTAACAAGGTAAGAACTAAATAAACATAAAGCATATAAATACAAATAACAAATACAAACTTTTGTGGTTGAATAAAAAATGTGTGACTTCAACTGTAAAAAGGGGCGGAGTCAAACCGTGTTTTTTTGTTTCTTTCTCAGCCTTTTTTTTTCTGTCTGCAAAATGATGGACGCCCCCTTTTTACTGTGAAGTAACAGTGGGAGGTAATTCGTAGGTTAGAACAGCCTTCAAGGAAAGTGACAACGATCTAGGGTGGTGGCTTGTAGACGTTAGCAAGGGTAGCGATTCGGGGATTTGTTACGAGTAGGAGAGTAGAGAAATCCTAGTAAAAGAGAGGGACCTGAGATGGGAAGGCAATGAACAGAGGAGAAGAAAAAACAGATGATGCAGAGGAGACTGAAGAGAAAGAAGGGAAAGAAGATGAGGTGAAGTGAGATGATGAAGAGGAATAGTAAAGAGAATCATACAGTAATAGAAGCAGGAGGAGGATGGCTAGTAGTAGTAGGAAGAGGAAGCTGGGAAGAAGGATAGTAAAGATAAAAAATGATGATGATGATGATGATGATGATGATGATGATGATGATTGTCTAGCCTTCGGGTTGGGATTAAATTGTTCGGGTCTAGATGATGAAATTCTTGACTTGGACAATTTTTTTTCTTTTGGTCCTAATCCAGAGTTCCTCTTTTGAGAGAAACCGTACCCCCGCCACATTAAAAAAATATGCGACCTTGTATCACATCCAGTTATCATGGGGGCGGTAATAGAGACAATAAGAAGAAGAAGAAGAAGAAGAAGAAGAAGAAGAAGAAGAAGAAGAAGACATTTGTGGATAGAATGCCAGAGCGAATTGTACAGACATTGTTTAACGGAAATCGTTATAATCAAAGATCAAAAATGAGGACGAAAGAAAGAAGGAAACAAAAAGATACAAAACAAGTAATAAAAAAATTGAAAAGCATCGTAAGAAAAGGAAACGGCTGAGATGGAGTCGAGGACGTATGAAGACAGATGAAGGCGGCCGATGGCTTAACTGTGTACACAAAGTGTTGAGAGGTCAGGAAGGTAAATGATCTGCGCGGCTGATACGAATAAGCAGTGAAATTGAAATCTTGGCAAATAAATTACATAAGAGACAAGTTCAGCGCAGATTTCATTATAAAACCGGATATAGCGTAACAAAATGAATTTGATGCTGAACGGATGAGAAGTGACAATCGCTACCTTGAATAGGTTCCCAAACTACGAGCGATGGCCTACCAATATGTTTGCATGATAACCAGTATTATTAGCGACCTGAATTTTTCTAGTTGGGAAATTAATAATAATAATAATAATAATAATAATAATAATCGTGAGTCGCATCTTTCGTTTGGTGCAGATTGCGAACCCACGTGACTTCTTTTTTGCCATTTCTTCCGATCCAGGGCAAGTTGGTTGATGGACACCCAACTGTTGCGAAATATCAAATTAAAACATTTTCTCTCAACCTTCTTTTTGGCTTTTCATCTGCCTCATCTGGGCTTCTAACATACCCTCAAAGCATAACTTTGACAGGCCAGTAGTTAATCGTTATATATATATATATATATATATATATATATATATATATATATATATATATATATATATATATATATATATATGAGATTTTTTCTAAAAGTTAAGACTTCTATTTTTTAACCCACAAAGTTGAAGTTACTAAGACGGGTGGTATCATCCAAACGTGCGACCTTTTGTGCTTCAGAATTTATTTTTCTACATATTCAACATCATTCCCAATGAACTTTTGCCATCGATGAATCATGGCTGTGCATGGGCGTCCGGAGCATGCTTTTCATATGAGGGTCGCTCCAAAAGTAAAGCCGTCGATGTTTTTTTTTTACTAAATGATTTAAGAGCTACAAAGGCGGGAGTGGTGCCATTCAAACGAGCGACATTTTGTGACCAGAATTTATTTTTTACATAGTCACCACCAGTCTAAATGCACTTTTGCCATAAATTCAATAATGCATCACTGATTCTGACGCACGTCAATGACAGGGTTTTTTGTAGAGTCTCACGCTCTCAACATGTGCAACATATAAAATACACTTTAGGCCATGAATGCATAAGTTCACGCATCATAACAATCCAATTTGTAATCTCCTCAGATCTATTTAGGTGGAATATATATATATATATATATATATATATATATATATATATATATATATAATATATGTGCGTGTGTGTGTGTGTTTGTGTATGTATGTATGTTAGTGTATATATTCATTTCAACGTAAAGTGCTCAACGATAAGAACCAAGTTCTTAAAGAGGCAGGTATAACTATTACTATAATTATTTTTCATACGTACAGACACTAGTCTTTCGTCCTTTCGGGAATCATCAGTATAGGGAGTCACGATTACTATCGATCGAGGGATAAATGTTAATTTCAACTACATTCCCGCGTCGGGACAATCTAGACAAGAGGCTTGTTTCTTTGTTGTTGGAGTCAGAGATGTCTTCGGTGGCCAGGTTCAAATTCCTTGATTAGCGGTAATCGTGACTCCATGCACTGATGATTCCCGAAAACACACACACACACACACACACACACACACAACACATACATACATACATACATACATACATACACACACACATACACATATACGTATATCTATATCTCTTTGACACATATTAAAATTTAATAGACGTTTTAAGCAATTCTGTGAGTAAAATGATCCAATGATCAGTATGTCTGGACGTGGATTATTTTACTCAGTCACTAATTACAGTAAAGTAAATTGCTTAAACTTGATACATTTAACGCAAATAGGTCACACATGGGTAGATAAAAATTAATATATTGATTTGACCACTTTCTCTAAAGCTATTTCTTTTTTAAAATAATTTATGTCGTAATAATATTGCTTAACATTTACACATATAATATGATGTGTTCAGTTGGCGTCAGAGTTGGGTCTTAGGATTGTCTGAAAGGGGTTGGAGTCGGAGTTGGAAGTCGAAGTCAAAGTCAAAAGTCGGATTTCTCCATCCAGCTGATCCACCATTTTACGTCATGATCATAATAATCAAGAATAGTATAATTATCAAACCAGTTATCGTCTGTGTGTGAAAGTGTCTTTTAACCATAACATTTTAAAGGAAATTATTGAAAAAGTATTGTTGCAATTTTAAACAATTTTATTTAATCAGTTGAACGAAAATTCAATAAAACTTTGACAAGTACATGTGGACCAGAATGCATCACTTGTTAGTAAATCCCTCGATTAATAAAGTTGGGCATGTGTATATGTTTATATATTTGTATGTAGAGAGTTCAGGTCTAAAATAATGAACCGATCATTATGAATTTTGGGACGTATCTGCTAGGCGTAAAGGTCGTAATATGGAATATGTTTAGTTCAATTAAGTTTCATCCAAATAGAGTAAAAAGGATGCAAAGCCTTCGTAACATTAAGATACGTACCTCCAATTTTTCTGAAATGTTAACAATAAATATTAAACTTCAATTAATAAAGATTCTCCAATTCTCGGTTTTTGAGAGAATATCTTAAGGATTTTCACGGCATAATATGAGCACAAAGCTGCTATGTTAAATTCAAATGTCCAAGTCTTTATATATTTTTCTTTCTTACTGAAATTCAAAATGATTCAATGTAACGTGACAACCGTTTCACGTACAAGCAAACAACTGTGCATAAACATATACTCAGGAGGATCTTTCATGTATGCCGCTCTTCAGAAGATCAAGGGTCGATCCCAGATGAAACACTGACAAAAATATATAGAAAACTTTTACATAATCTTACATATAACTTAATTCCTAAAAGGAAGCAATGATTTGAACATAATAATTCCATAATCACTATATTAAAAATCTTATAAAAACAGCATTATATAATAAATTATATAAACAAGACCACCACTAACAACAACAACAACAACAACAACAACAGCAATAATAATAATAATAATAATAATAATAATAATAATAATAATAATAATAATAATTTTTATTATTGGCTCACATGGAGCTTTCACACAGGTCTTCAGAGATCTTTCCCTGAAAGCAACCTGTGGTGTTCCCTGGAAGCTAATTGACAACAAGTCTCTCCAGGTTTCCAGTACTCTCCACCTCTTTCAATAACATGTGCAAATAAATTTGCATTATCGCAACAGCTGCTTGCCATTGATTTCTCGTTAGCAGCAGCTATTGGTCTTTGCTGGGATTTGAGTGGCAATAAGCCTCCCCAAGGTCCCAGTTCTCTTCGCAATTATTCGGCTGAGGTCTGGTCAGTTCATTGGTCTTTTCTTCCTCCTTGACTCTACTTGGTCACTCTTCTGGGGTGGCAGTTATATGGCAGTGGGGGTAGGGTTGGATTAGAGAACTTATAGATATGTGGTTTCAGTGTTCTCGGTTCCATGTAATGTTTCATGTTTTGCCTTTGCAGTAGTTTGTCTGGCCCGCACTTGTTGCTCCTGCGTGTTAGTTTCCACATTCAAGGGTATTATTATTATTATTATTATTATTATTATTATTATTATTATTATTATTATTATTATTAACTCACTAGTTCTCACACAGACCATCATCAGCGATCGCTCAGTAGCAACAATCTGTGGTGAGTCCGAGTGACAACAAGTCTTCCTAGATTTCCAATGCTCTTCACCTCTCACAATAACAAGCACAGATTATTCACGTTATAGCAACAGCCGCTTACCACTGATTTCTCACTGCTATCTTCCATTCGTATTTCTTAGGGTTTGGGTGGTAAAATAAAATCTCTATAAGGCTCCAGTTTTCTCTGCTCTCTTCCAGTGAAGGTCTATTATTGGCTTACAAGGAGCTTTAACACAGGTGATCAAAGATCTCTCCTTGAAAACAAACTGTGGTGTTCCTTAGAAGCTGAGTGATAACAAGTCTCTCCAGATTTCCAGTACTCTCCACCTCTTCTGATAACATTTGCGAATGAATTTGCATTATCGCAACAGCTGCTTATCATTGATTTCTTGCTGGCAGCGGCCATTGGTATCCACTGGAATCTGAGTGACAATAAGCCTCCTCAAGATCCCAGTTCTTTTTGCACTTGTCTAGTAGAGGTGTGGTCACTTATCTCTCTTTCCATCCTCCTTGACCCTTCTCGGCTATTTAGTATCATTCTTACGGGGGAGGCGGTGATGTTGTAATCGGAGAGGATGGGGGAGGAGATATGCAGCTTTAATATTCTTGGTTCCATGTAATCCTCCTTATGTTTTGCTTCTGCAGCAGTTTGTCTGGTCCGCTCACGATGCTTATGTGTGTTAATCTCTGCATTCAAGTTTTTTTCTTATGTATCTTTCCAGCCATCCCTCTGATTCCAATTTCTCATTCTTTTTGCAAAGCTTTTCAGAATTATTCCTAGAGCCCCTACTATTATAGGTACTATCTTGATTTTCTTCATCATCCATAATCCTTTTAGCTCGCTGACTAGCTCTGTGTATTTGCTCTATTTCTCCTTTTCTTTGATATTCACCCTGTGGTCAGCTGGAACAGCAAAGTCTATGATTTGACAGGACTTTTCTTTCTTGTTAATTATTATGACATTCGGTCTTCTTGCTTGGATGGATTCACCTGTTTGTATGTCCATGTCCCATAGGATTTTGTGATTCTCGTTTTCAAGTACTGTTGCCGGCTTATGCTTGTACCATTTGTATGTGCGTTCGAGATGCAGTTGTTTGTTTTCATAATTCCCTGTGTACTACCCTTCCCACTTGGTTGTGTCTGTCTTTGTATTCGTTTTAGGCTAGTTTGCTGCATTTGTTTACTACATGGTTTATCGTTTTGTCTCTTTGGCCACAGAGTCTGCATTTGCTGTTTTCTTGTGTAATTATTATTATTATTATTATTATTATTATTATTATTATTATTATTATTATTATTATTATTATTATTATTATTATTATCATAATTATTATTTGATTTCACCTACTAGGAGTTTTCACACAGGTTAGCATCAGAGATTTCTCTTTGAGAACAACCTGTGGTGTTCCCTGGAGTCTGAGTGACGATAAGTTTTCCCAGATTTCCAGTATTCACCACCTCTTTCAATAATCTTTGCAAATTAGTTTGCCTTATTGCAATAGCCGTTTACCATCGATTTCTCGTTGGTAGTGACTACTGATTTTCACTAGAATTTGGATGACAATAAACCTCCTTAAGATCACAGTCCTTTTCACACCAAGCTAGTGGAGGTTTCGTTAGTGCTTTCTCTCGGTCCTTCAATCCTCCATGACCCTCCTCATTTATTTAGTCTGGTGTCCGTGTACGTTGCTGACACATAAAAAAAGGGTGTGGAAGGTGGGGGCGCAGGTTAGTAGGGAAGTTAACTTACAAATATACAATTTAAATGGTTCCATGCGATGTTTCTTTGTTTTACATCTGTAGCAGTTTCTATATGTCACAATCATGTGTGTTAGTCCCCTCATTCAAAGGTTTTTCTTAATATTTCAGCCGTTTTCATTATTATTATACATTGTATCTTTCCAATTATCCCTTTGATTCCAATCTCTTCCATCCTTTTTAAAAAAGGTGTTTCTGTATTGTTCCTAGTGCTCCTACTATTAGTGGTGTTATCTTGACTTTTTTCATTTTCCAGATCTCTTAAAGCTCTTAAGCCAGTTCCATGTATTTGCTCCCCCCTCTCTCTCTCTCCTTGATCTTCACTCTGTGATCTGCCGAAACGTTAAAATCGACGATCTTGCAAGACCTTTACTTCTTGTTAACTATTATGACATCCGTACTCACTATGATTTTCACACAGGGCTATCATCAAAGATTTATCCATACTAACAACCTGTGGTATTTCATGGAGTCTAAGTGACAACTAGTCTCTCCAGATTTCTAGTACTCTCCATCTCTTTCAAATATCTTTTGCAAATAAATTTGCACTATCGCAACGGCCGTTTACCGTTTATTTCTTGCAGGCAACCATTATTGGCTCTCACTGGAATTTGGATGAAAACAAGCCTCTCAAAGGTTCCAGTCCTCTTAGCACTCATCCAGTGGCGGTCTGGTTAGTGCTTTCTCTCCTCGGTCCTTCCATCAACCTTGACCCTTCACAACTATTTGGTGTGGCGCCTGTCTATGCCAACATTAAAATTAGGTGGAGGGAGAGATGGAAGTAGTTAATTTACAATTTTGTGGTTTCAGTTTTCTTGGTTCAATATGGGATTCCACTATGTGTTTTTCTTTTCTTTTTCTTTTATTGCAGTCTACATATGGCCAGTTAGTGTTTATAGATTATATGGATTAGTTTTACGTTCTTCTTCTTCTTCTTCTTCTTCTTCTTCTTCTTCTTCTCATTATTATTATTATTATTATTATTATTATTATTATTATTATTATTAGCCCTCAAGGAGCTTTCACAAAGGTTATCAAAGATTTCATTGAATATAGCCTATGGTGTTCCCTGGAAGCTGAGTGACAACAAGTCTCCCCAGATTTTCCAGTACTCTCCACCTCTTTCGATACCATTTGCAAATAAATTTGCATTATCGCAACTGCTGCTGCCATTGATTTCTCCTTGATAGTGTCCATTGATGTTTACTGGAGTTTGAGTAGCAATAAGCCTCCCTAAGGTCCCAGTTCTCTTCGCACTTATACAGTGGAGGTCTGGTCAGTGCTCATTCCTCGGTCTTTCCTTCCCCCTTGACTACTTGGCTATTTGGTTTCACTCTTTTTTGTGGGGGAGACAGTGATGTGGTAATGGGGGGATGGAGGTGGGGTTAAAGAACTTATAGATATGCAGCTTCAATGTTCTTGGTTCCATGTAATGGTTCATGTTTTTCCTCTGCAGCAGTTTGTCTGGTCTACGTTTATTATTATTATTATTATTATTATTATTATTATTATTATCATTGATGTTAGTCGTACATATATAAAGATAAAATAGTCATATCGATATGTGGTATTATAAAATAAAAATTAATCCTGAGATTCAAAGTTACTTCCTTTTTAGCAAATAAATCAGCAGAAACTATGATGAGATTTCGATCACTAGTATTTTTTAGGGATATGTTCACGCCGGTTTTGAGGTTTTACTTTATGGTGATTTGTAATGGGAGAAGCATTTTTTAGATGAGTCGGATTCAGAGAAATATTTTCAGTTAAAGAGTTTTGCAGGTTTCATAATCAAATGCGAGAAAAATGAGAGACATTGTGATACGGTAAACAAACCAAAAAATTAAGTTCAGAAGAAATATATTAAAAAAAGAGTTCATTTTTATATGTTTAAAATGGAAGGTTTACAGCAATAGGAAAAACAGAATTTTCGTGAATATTTTAGAGTTCGTGTAAAAACAAGGGAGTTCATTAGTTGAGACATTAGAAGTATTAAGCGATTAATTAAGAGTCGTGAATTTCAGGGGTCAGGAAAATCGTATTCAAAACTTCTCTGCTCAATTAAATAAATTATAATTCATTGAAAGTTGTTTATAAGAGTTAATGTTCATTTTTTTTATATTAATAAGATATTTCAGTGAGAAGATTGGAAATATTTCAATGAATAAAGTTTATATAGATTGGCAGACGATAAGGTCGATGAGTCATATGAGTATCTACGTGTTCGTTAATGTTTCTGTGGAGAGGTGTTGCGAGGGAACCACCCACAGTGGAACGCCCAGTGACACTGATCCGTAAACTCGGGTTAACTGGGTTCCACTTGTTTATCTTGTCTTTAAAGGATTTAGGTTAGAAAGATGATTTAAAATAAATTTAGAAAGTTTTCTGATTGGTTCAAAATATAATATATAGGATAGTGTTTGCCTAGACGACATGCGTACAAACGCGTTTATGCATTTTGATTTTATGTGTGTCGATGTGTAAAAATCGACTACTCTACGATTCTACAAGATTCTAAAAGATTCATGCACAAACGCAGTGGCTGTATAAATAATTTAGAGTAATATATGACGCGTGGTAAATATTTGTGGTTCATGGAACTTATAAAATTGCCTTATAAGGTGAATATCTATCTATCTATCTATCTATATATATATATATATGATTAGTTTTTTTGGAAAAAGAATTCCAGCAGAGTGCTCAATTAAAAGGAAAATCCAAATTTTAAGAGCGTACTTATATTTTGTGTACAGAAAGTTGTTAGTTGAGACAGGTCATTGGTACCGTCGGTTTCAAGCCCGATAATAAGGCCCGTTTAAGGTATCCTTATCGAGCTCGATAAGGATACCTTAAACGGGCCTTATTATCGGGCTTGAAACCGACGGTACCAATGACCTGTCTCAACTAACAACTTTCTGTACACAATATATATATATATATATATATATATATATATATATATATATATATATATATATATATATAGGTTGATTCCAAGTTCCAAATCTCAGCGACTATTGATCAGAATTTAACAAATGAAAGCTCATTGGAAAGGTACTGATCTGAATTGTGTAATGGCCTATGAGACATTTGCCCTTAAGGTTGCACATTAATTCAGAGTCTACTTTTGGCACTTTTTTACAGCCATGAATTGTTTCAATCATAGTCATTGGTTTTCCTTGTTTTGCATATGAATTACAAAATATCTGATATTCTCCCCCCCCCGAAAGAGGAGACTTGTCTCCAAATATTTCTCATATGTTATATCTCTCCTCTTTGGTTTTCATACATAAAGTAAATTTCACATTGTATAAGGGTTATTTGATACCGGAAATATTCATAATCGTACCCTATTCCCAAAAGAGGGAAAATATAACATATGAGAAATGTTTAGGATCAAGTCTCCTCTTATTGTTATTTTAGATCATTTGAAACCATAGCAGCAAGTTTTAGTTTCCCCTTCACCAAGGCCAGAGGTTTTGGGTATATATATATATATATATATATATATATATATATATATATATATATATATATATATATATATATATATATATACAGGGTGACCCCCCCAAGAAACTAATAAATAAAGCTAAATGGAGGCCATCTAGAACATATGCTGAAGAACGGAGGGGAAAAAAAGCCAAAGACCCTTGTGTTTCGATGTGATGTTTTGAATATAATAAACTAGTTATGATCAAAGTTTCATTTCATATATATATATATATATTGTAGGCAATGTTTGTCTGTTGAATCCTTCTGGTTTGAATAGATGTTTTAGTTTAGAAGTATGTTATATAGTTTTGTTATGTTAGGAAGCTCCTATCGCTCTTGGGATTTGTACACAAATGGCCCACTAGTAGATGGTCTGTAACAAAAAAGAAAACCGGTTTTTATCAAACGGAAATGGAATCATGCTCTCTTTTCTAGAACGACAATTTTATCATTCCACCTTGTAAATTTACGTTACCATCTAAATGATTTTATCAACACACGATCCACAAGTGTGGCTCCCAACAACGAGTACATAATGGTTTATATACACCTCAGTAAATGTAAACGTGACAGTTACAAGAGCTTGCCTATATCCACGAGTGAAAGTGGTTCTATGGAACCAGCTGGATTCGATCTTGGTACACCTAGGTATGTGTCGCCATCCACTACACCAGCTCACCCCCTAACCTAATCAACTGGTTATTATATAAATGTTCTAATAACACTTCCGTAACGCGCGAGTATGTTTTTCAACTAGGGTAAATTGTTTCTTTTTATTACTTTAATATTAATGTATTCATGTGAACTAAATACATTTAAATTAAATATGTTTTCCGGTTTTCAATTAATTAATTAAAACTAGTTTAATTTACCAAACGCGTATGGCTCTCGTTATGTCATTTCTGCTGTGGGCAATTTCGCTGACATAAGTTTAATCTAACATAACCATGTTCTAAAACTAGCTGACATATCCGCTATACAATATACAACAGATGTTTCCTTTGTTCTTTATGTCGAGTATATTAAGGAAATATTGTTATGCACTCAAAAAATGATGCCGAGAAATGTATGCGCAGTGAAGCGTTCGTTTTCGTGAAGGATGTTTTCTGTCTCTGACTATTTGCTACACACTGTATAGATTCCATAAAAAAAAGACACACAGGAACGTTTTGTGCTTAATTTTTAATGGTTTAACTGCTATTCTCATTTTAGATGTTATGCCCTCAACGTTGCAACCGATGTAACCACCAACCTTCTTCAGATATATGTTCCTATTTACAATGCCTCCCCACGAAACAGAGTTAGACACCAGGGTCGTTTTTTAACGTGGAGAAAAGGAACAAAAATAAAAAAATTGTCTCAGTCGTGAAGGATTTCTCCTCCACTGACAGAGAACAAGAAATTGAAATGCAGCATCTGAAGAACAGATACTACACTTTGTTACTGAACTCGAGAATCTTTCTGTCGAACTCCGGAATCTGTACGGAATTGAGACCGAACCCCTTTATTTAGTCAACAGGGGGGGATACTCTCATTCCGCAGCCATGACCGAGAAGAAGTCTTAAGCAATTCGCAATTGTATTCTGAGTATCATCCGCACTGAAGATTGAACCTTGAACCTCACGAAGAGTGCCACTTAGAACTGAATGTATTTAGTGTTTTATCCGTTATGTTAAAGACACACGGATGAAGACAAGAACAGTAGTCTATGTGATCCAAGTAATATATATAAAAAATATATCAGTTTATTAAATTGTTAAATTACGAAACAGAATTAAACTTTCATAACTCTTTGCATTCGGCGGTAAGTAAAAACACAAACGTAGCATATTCCATCTATGAACGTGTTTTACATGTTCCCCCCCCCCTTTTATTTTCCATTTGTAATCATATTTAATAAAACCTTGTCTTTTTAGTAAATATATTAAGGACTGTGAATAAAATGCTATCGATGATATTAAACCATTGTTCATACTTCTGGCATGACACGTGCCATCAAACCTGTGTTTCACAAAGTCTGAATATTATTCGGTCATCATTCGTCGTAGACGTAAACCCAGAATGTTATTTTGCAGTATGTCATAGAAATCATGCCTAACACCTGTTTATAAAAATAAAACCAACTCTAGAGAACAGACATTAAATTAGACTATCTAAATAAAATATGAGTCAGCACAAAATTCCAATAATAACAAGTAGTATTAAATCAAAAGTAGTAATTGATTTTTTTTTCATCCTTTCTGGTAGTCATCGTTCATCTTACCAATCTTTATCCTCGAAGGGCTTCTGACCCTAATGTGGTGAAAAAGACACATAAAGTCGCGATATTGTTTTTAATCTTATTTGTGTGCGTAGCTTTTTAGCGGTTTTTAATCCTTCCTTTCTTCTCAAATGAATGGATTCAGCATTAAATAACAATAAAAAAACGTTGATATACCATGAAACAAAACAACCAAACTAAACACCAGGAGTAAATATTTGAAGATATCAATAACTTGAAGCATAAAAACTTTTCTAAAATCAGCAGATTCGACATTAAATAATCTGAAAAGGGTTGATATGCCGTAAAACAAAACAACAAACCCAAGCCTACACCTCTTTACATTTTCTTTCCCTCCCTCTCTCTTTCTATCTCCCTCTGCCTGTTTTATTTGCCTACTCAGAGGAATTTAAAGACATCTCAAATTTTCAAATAAAATAATCCAAGATTTTTCTGGGTTGTTAAGGATCCATCTCAGGCGATGAAAGACAATACAGCTCCCATGAGAGAATATCGCGTTGCATTATTACATTTGTGCTATTTAATATAGAGCATTTTCAATACGATTGGTTCAAGTAGACCTATTGTTTATCACCATTTATGCTGTTCGCCATTATGTAGATTTCCTGACTTAAAAGACATGCAGCAATGTAGAGATTTGTAAGTTTGTTTCAAAGATTAGTGAGTTCCAGTGTAAATTTAGCACTCCAGTTCTGTTGGCTTATAAAATGAACGGGTTTAACACAACACCGTATATGACGTCATTTAAACGTGCCACACTTTCCGAAAGTTTTTTAAACATAATTTTCGTAACAAAACGTGTCAATTTAGACAGGAGATAAATTTATTTACGTATACATTTATTTACTTGTCGAGTTTGAATGTTATGAAAAACGAATAATTGAAAAAGTTACAAGCATTTTTATTTAAGAAATATTTTCATTTTATAAGAAGAACTAGTTTTGATTTTGTGACGATTTGACAGTATAGTTAACAACAAAAGCAGCAACAAATAGGCGACAAATAACTGTTCTAAAACGATAGAAATGTAATATAGTCAATTACTTTTGAAAAGTTGAAAAATCGTTATTTCATCATTTGCATCGTTGCTTTTACTAAGCTGATGTCACCAAATTTCATACTTAAAGTACACAAAAATAGGTTTCAGTACACTAATCCTAAGTCTGGGGGTGGTTTCCAGTTGAGTAAGTATATTTTAATGGCTTTGTATCTTTTAAGCCTGAAATAAACGATCAACTACCACAGGAAAATTCGATGCTTTCACTTAGTTGATTTCATCAAATTTCATGCTTAAAATACACATAAATATGTTTTTTTCACACAGGAATCACCATTTATCAAGGCCCGGAGGCCACTCGAGGATAAGAGTTAATAGGTATACAATAGTAAATTTGATTATAGCGTTTTTAACATAGGTAGTGGGATTTTTGGTAAGTTGGATTACATAGGGAGACAGTTCATCAAAAATTTGTTTAAATTGGACTTGAAGACAATCAGATTGTAGTCAGCTGGAAAGCAGGCCAGCGGAAGAGAATTCCAAAGGCGTGCATTTCTAAGAAAGGAACTCTGCTCATGGAATCTACATTTAGGTTTAGGCACAGATAAAGAGTGTGGAAAATTATTGATAGTGGTTTTGGCTAGATGGGTGTTTTTCATGAAAGTTTGGTGAGGGGGGATCATAGATTGAAGCTCAGACGAGCACCTCTCATAAAAATAACGATAAAGCAGGGACAGGCTCGCAACGTCTCTTTTGTGGAAAAGTGATTGCAGGGAAGAGAAAAGGGCATCCCCCACTAAGCTACGAAGTCTGTTTTGAACTCTGTCAAGGCAGGATAAGCTGCTTTTAGCATCTCCAGCCCAGAAGTGGCAACCAGTACACTAATCCTAAGTCTGAAGGTGGTTTCCAGTCAAGTAAGTATATTTCTGATGGTTTTGTATCGTTTTAGTCTGGAATAAACGATCAACTTCCAAAGGAAAATTCGACGCCATTTTTATTGGCGAAATCGATTGAATAATAAGATAAAATTCGAAATAAGAAAACGTACAAATAGTTTTAAAATTTGTAAAAAGTCAATAAAATATTAAATTTTATATCGTTTGGTAGCAGTTTTATGTTGTCTATTTTATTTTTTATTTTGCTTTTTTGTTTATTTTTATTTTACACTTTTTTCTTGTTAACCACTCTGCACAATCATCGCTATTTCAAATAGAAATCTGATATCAGAGTCAATTTTGAAAAAACATATTAGTGCAGTAATTGCGTTTACAAAAGCATGGAATATTTAGATGACGTCATGTCTGGCTTGGCCAGAAGGAGTGACACTTCGAATTTACAATTGGTCCAATGAAAATAGTGAATTTGTTGATGGAAATGGACATATTTAAAATATTTGAAACGGAAGTAAACACAGAAACAATCGATTGTCAACAGCAAGCTGACGGAAATGTAATACTTCAGGGAATAATATTTTTTTATAAATATAGTAGCAGGAGAACTCGGCATTGCTCGGGATTGAATTAGGGACACTATGCTCCAGTCCATAAAAGGATGTGACCAGTTTTTACTTCTCATTTTATAATAGTAATTTTTTTTAGGTAGGACTGATGAAATTACTACGGATAAATTGGTTAGCAGAGCGTATAATCAAAGTTACACTAATTGAAATTACCCGGGCGTTTCCTATGAATTAACGTGTAATGCAGACTTCGGTTGAAACCTATGAATACCATATTATCATTATATCTTCATACTTTTTAATTTCTATATTTTTCAAATTGTAAATGAAATAACGCTTCCTTTTTTTTCCATTTTGTGGATGTCAACGCGACGAATACTCCAACGTTGATCAATATAAAATATACTTATTCAAGTGTTCTGGGTAATGTACTTTCAGAATATATATTGTTATAGTGATCTATCTCCAAACTCTATGTGCCAAATAAGTTAATAATAGACAGAAACTACAAATTTACACACACACACACACACACACACACACACACACACACACACACACACACACACACACACACACACACACACACACACACACACACACACACACACACCAGCTGACCGATTTTCGAATGTAATCACTTCGATTTAAACGAGCACTCGATTATAAGAACCATGTGCCAAACTAAGGTATATGGTTCTATTGTTAGAGCATAGGGCAACATCATTATGCATTTTCACTAAATAAGAACTGACGTTTTTAACGTGAGGAGTTTTTGCCATTTTGCCAGATGTTAAAATTACTCGTGCACAGCTTTCAAATATAAAAAAAATACACACGCAAGAAATAAAATAATACATTTATGTTTTTATGCAGCATTTAAAATAATGGCGTCTGTCAGACTGGAATTTCAAATTGGAATTCGAGGGGTTTTGGCCATCTGTTTGCTTCTGATTGTGGGGCGCGTCACAAATATTTTGGTAGTCACAGACTCTCTCAGTCTTTATATCTATCTCGATCTCTTAATCTCTCTCTCTCTCTCTCTCTCTCTCTATATATATATATATATATATATATATATATATATATATATATATTCATATATAATGTGTGTGTACCACTTTATGTAGCATCTGTCACACACATACAAAAGCATGCTTAAATATATATACACACATTAAACACAACACACACACACAAGTCAATCAAATTTTTGAACTCAGATCGCTATAACATTGCATCTGACATATCGATATTTTATTCTTTCAAGCTCTTCTTTTGTTGAACGTTGGTTCATGTTATTAAGAACATACATTTTAATTCATTTTCAAATACAATTTACTTGCTCGGCATACTTTTTCTTGGCAAAAAGCCATATTTCTTTTCGACAGAAAAGGTAGATTAGATATCACAGTAAGTTTTGCTATCAATATAAACAGTCGTAAAAATATTAAATCGCAATAAACTGTTGGTTTATTAACACATTACTGTTAATATTGTATTCTTATTTTTGGTAGATTATGATGTTTAAACAAATAGGTGATGTTGGAAAACATTAATACAAGGTGCAACGATAAGGTTGTCGCCCTAAAGAAAACTACAGCTTTATTTTAAAATTTTTATTGAAAAAAATCAATTTAGATTACTTGATTATGTAGTAGAGCTAATATCTATTCAATGTAACCACCTTCAGCCTTAATCAACGCTTCAATACAGGTTCAGAACTGGGAGCATGCCTCTTCCACAAGCGCCGGCAGGAACTCGGTGAATACTCGGCGGATGACACTGATCGGCCTGGCTTTAGTATAGTGGGAAGTCATGTTGGGGGGTCATGTTCTCGACATATGACCAAATGAAGTATTCCAGCAGGTTAAGGTCGGGGAAGGAGAGGAGCAGTGAGAGGGTACAAAGTCGTAGCACTCTTCTGAAGCTAAGCCTAGGTCTCTTTGGACTTGTGGGCCGGTGCCGAGTCATTCTGCCACATGATTGTACTAGGGAGTCACCATAGTTAGCATAACACTAAATATGAGACCAGTGGTCCGAATTATTCAAACAATCCAGATTATTAATCCTTATCACAAATATTCAGAAATCTGTTATGCTCGTTTACGTATGAATTGTATTTTGAAAAGCATAGGCAAACCATTTTCTATCAAAATGAATAAAATAGCAATTTCTGTCCAATTAATCTAATGCGATTTATTGTATAAAAGAAGTCTTGTGTTTCTACGTTAAATTACCCAGGAACGCCTAACCAAATCTCTGTAAAGTCGGGATAAGACTAAACGCCATCCACTCTAATTAATTGTTTTGCCGGTAAAGTCAAATTCCTAGTTAAATTTATAGAGCAAAATGGATCAGAAGAATGAATAACCTTACAGGAATATTAGCTAATTTTGATCAAAATGTTTAAAATATTCACACTTATTTCTTTCTGTGATATTTGAAATATTTTAATGGCGTTGGTCTTGGCCTTGTTAGACCACAAGAGATGATTGTGTCTTTGTAATGAGCCCATTCTAATGTTAAAAGTAGCGAATAACAGAAATAAAGAAATAATTTAGAATGGGAAACCATTTGGCAAGTAATTCACCAAAAAACATGTTGTGAATATTGAGATAAAACATGGTTGAATAAAAAAAAAAAACAACATAATTAACAAACAAAAAATATTCGTATATGAACAATTTTTTATAGTGGCTGCTATCTGTATTTCGTTACAACTTCCTCTTCCAGGTATTGTGTCTAAATATTTCTAAAGATTTTTTAATAGGCTTAGTTTCTCTTACAATAATCGGTATAATATTTATATCTTTTAGAAAGCATGTTGTTTTGAAAATCATTTTTGATCCTGGTATTTTACAATTTTTTCCGGCTCAACTCTATTAATATCATACTCATTTGGAATGGTTATATGAATAACGGGCGCAGTCCTTTCAGATTTGTTCTGCATAACAATGCCTGGCTTGATGATCCTGTATTTTATGTGCCTGACCTACCCCCACCCACCCACCGCTTCACATGTATGCATTCGTCATAGAATACTGTTACCTTTCCGTTTGATGTTATTGCTGAATATCCACTGATGTTCATCCATCTGTCAAGCTTATCACTACGCAAACCTCCCCATAAAGGTATTTACACAACTTTTGGCCCTTTATCAATTCTACGAGTATATCTATCTATCTATCTATCTATCTATCTATCTACAATTTTATAAATGCAACTTTGTCTGTGTGTGTATCTGTTCCTTATAGACTTCGAAACGGCTGAACATATTTTCTTTAAAATTTACAGAACTTTAGTGTATAAGTCTGGGAGTGATCTTAGTTAAGTTTTGTCTCAGAATACTTCCGATAATTACCGATAATCGATAATCGAAACCGTTATTTTAATTTATCTATTATCGGTAAAGTCATTTTCCATGTCGTCGCTTAGCAACAAAGATAGAACAACGGGCCATGAAAATTCTACTGTGGGTAAATTGATAGCGTGTTTTTTTTTTTGTTTTTTGTTTTTTTTTGCAAGACGTGGTCTGTAGGTTCAAACTCTGCACGTAAATTTCTTAACTTTTTTTTTCATTAACTGCAAAGAATTTTATAAAACTTGAAAATTTACGTATATTTTTGGCTTTTGTTTGCATGATATGGTCTGTAGGTTCAAACCCCGAACGCAAATTTATTAATTTTTTCCGTTAATTTGAAAGAAGTTTATATAAAATAATTTTATAAAGGAAACAGTAGGTTCTCTAGAGCGCAATGTGGCATAACACATATTTTGCACTAAGTTACTGCATGGAGGCCTGTGAAGCTCCCCCTCCCCCCCACCGGGCGATTTCACGGATTCGATGACAATAAAAATATAGGAGTGTGAAATATTCATTGATCATCATTCAATCCCTGGCAACATCGGGTCTATATATATACAAGACATTTGCAACCTAATATACTTCATTCTTACACAAAACAACCTTAAATTCAACAACCAAAACTACCTCCAAATCAAAGGCCCCACCATGTCAAGGTTATCACTCTACCGGCGTTCCAATAAAGATATTTACATATTATGTTGTGTCGGACAGTGTAAAGGATATATGCCAATAGAATTAGGTACTCGAATACATTAGCTGACTCAGGCTCTCAATCATTGCGTGGCAAAATTCGCACTGACCATTTTTTTGTATGTCAGCCATTTTGTTTTTATTTTTGCATAAGACTGGATCTCGTCCGGCTATAATAAGTATTTCCTCGTCATATGCAAGTCTGCCATTTTCTGGTAAATTTTTACTGTGTGCGTATGTGAGTTAAAAATATTGTGCGTGTGCAGTTTTCGTCATCGTGTGAATATATCATTGTTTATTAATGCGCCAATATGTGTTCGTAAGTGCGGTAGTTGTTTGAGTCTCCGAGCCTCAAAAGGTCGGGGTGCATTATTTTGTGCTCATTTGGTGTCTTGCCTGCTAACGAGCCTCTCTTCTCTTGGGGTTATGGTTATTGCTTTATTAATTTTGTAAGCAATTAGCATTTCACATTTTATCGTTTCAAACGAGCAGGAACCATTTCCATTCGTTGCATGTGAAGGAATCGAGCATTTATGTGAAATGCTTTCCTTTCCATTGAAAACAGCGAAAAGAAAAGAGTAAGCTAAATGAACGGACAAAGAAAAAGAGTACTTTTATGTTCGTCTGTATCGTATCTCTACAAAATAAACGGAAAGAAAAATCGAACTATATGATCAATGGATTGGATGAGTGAGATTATGTTTGAAATTAGATGCTGCTTTTTATAATTCAACCACAAACAGATTGATCTAAATTCTCGTGTTTTAAATTCTGCGTACATTTAGCAGCTCATACAGCGAATGCTAGACGTTTTGTCCGTTAAAACAAAGACTAAAGTTATAGCCCTTTCACTTAGAATCAATGTTTTATGCCAAATTGATGACCGAATATAGTTACATGTGTGCTCATGTTTGCATAAAATACTATTGATGCGTATTAATCTTCAACATTGCAGTGAACGGATACCATAATACTTCGCTGCACCTTACCAAAGCCATAGAGAATTTCAGCCTGATCAGCCGAGTAGGTTCTAAGAAAATATGGAATGAGCACACGAAGAGACTAAAAAAATATAATATAGATAATAGATTAGTTTTCTTTTCTTCTATTTTTAATTAGCTCTCACAAACGCTGTGTGACTCTTGACTAACTATAACTGTTAGATGATGTTTAAAGATAAGTGCTATTTGTTTCGTGGTTAATTCACCGAATATATGCTTTGCACACCGATTGCACATCCACCGAATCCCCAACTCTAAGTATGAAAACATGAAATAATGATTTATTTATGTAAGCTTAGAATAACGAGTTACGATTTTAACTGAACTTATTTTTGCACATATCTGCATATTACATCACGAGGATTGCTAATGTGATTTCAATTATGCATAGATTTGTTTACAGGGTTTACCGTCTCACAAGGGAAATAAAGTGTTTGAAGAAAGAAAGAGCTATTAAATAATGTGTACTTGTCAAACCTTCGTGGGTATTTTCTGGCTGTGGCTTACACAATCAGTATTAAGTGACACGTAAGCATTATTAGGGTGAAGTGATTTCCTTTTTAAAAAGTGTGAGAAAAATTATGGTGATGTCTTGATTATCATGTTTCCATCTTGACTCAGTTTTGAAATTTAGAGACGAGTTTCAAGCTGTTGGCGCCTCTAATGAAGTTGAAATTAAAAGTAAATCTGAAAACCAGTAGAGTAGAACGTGGAGCTTGGTTTTACTTTCGCCAGCTTCGTAACTTTCGTGTCCCTTATTTTATCCTTTAGTTCTCACACTCCATAAGCGAGGTTTCTGACAAAGGGGAAAGAATTAATATTTTCGGAATCTATCCATCTCACACTTATCGTTGGTTATTTTTTTTTACATTGAAATTGTATTCTTTTTAGTTCCTATCATCAAATGAAATTCTGCATTGCATAGAAAGATTTCCATTAAAAAAAAAAACAAATGTAGCAACAACAATTATAAAGCACACTTCAGCATTAGGCAATTTCATTCTGTTTATGAACGAGTCACCACTTACTAAGATCAAAAGCTATTCGAAAATAAGGGTTAACAAGATGAATGGATTGCCAGTTAAATGGTGAAGAATTTTATGAATGAATGAAAATGAGTGAAATGAAAAAGTGTATTTATTCATGGAGACATTGTTTAACAAGTATGAGTCTTTAAGAGGGGGGGCACCAAGACCCGTCTTTAATGTTTATTGAAAGCTGATCATTTATATTGCGCTTTATTTTGTAAAGGAGGGCGGAGGGCTCTTAAAATTAAATGAGGTTTGCTAAATACAAAAAGTTAATCAGGAATTTCGTTTGACCGAGCCTTCCCCAGTAATAATTAGGGCTATGACAAAAGAATATTCTTTTCATTATTTTTACTCTCAAGTATGTATCCGACACAGTTAGACACAGTAAATCAATTGAGAACCACATAACTCCATCTAAAAACATATAAAATATTACTGATATATACTCGAGAGTCAAAATAACGAAAATAATATTTTCTTGTCATAGCCCTAGTAATAATATATGAAGCTAGATCTTTCATTGATTGAGTTTAGTAATGTACCGTAAAAGATTTTAAGTTAAAGTAATTGCAGATTAAAACTACAAAGATCAGGGTTACTATATATAGTCCTGGTATATAGCATCCTTTCAGGGTTTCAAGAGTCTGTCTCTTCTCTGATGATAGCAAAATATATCTTTAGTTAAAGAAATAGGCGTATTGTTTAATAAATTTCAATCGTCTCAGTTATCCGTATTCAATTCGTTGCAGTTACTTGTCCAAGAGAAAATATAAGGAACATCCAGACAACAGCGTTATCCTGACTCCCAAGGAATTACACAAATAAATATATAAGATACAGTAGGACGCAGCCTTTCGTAGATATTTATAATTTGCTTTTCATGGGATTCGCGAGTAATTATGACGGACATGTTCACTGGAAAAATAAACTACAAAGAATGAAAACTTTAAATTCGACAATTACGTCAGCTCAATTATTCAAGTGTAAATATCCGATTAGACATATTAGCATGTGTATTAAATCCTTTATGAATATCTGTATTGGTCATATTTCTTAATTTTTCTTTATTTAACTCACTTAATTAGATAATATGCATTACTTCTATAAACATATCCCAGGGAAATATTGAAGAATTTGCTTTAATTTGATTCAGTTTGTTTTAAGCCACACCAATCATTGTGTCGAAACACAATACGTTTTGTCATCTAATCAGAGAAAGTGAACTGCAATGTTATCCGTCACTATACGAGAACATAAAAGCCCATATATTCCTGTGGCTTATATGAGTACTGCTAAAACAAATAAAGAGAGTGGCTATACATCAGTGAGCCAAGTGTGTATTATTTGTACATAATGCTGAAAGGTATATTGTTCCAGATCTTCTAGTATGAGGAAGAGTTCATTGTTATCCGTATAGTGGGCATTACAACAGAAATGTTTCTTATAGATGTTTAAAAAGGAGATTTACTTTTGTTGCATTAAATTGCACAAGTGGTTTAAGCTTCAAACAAAGATACCGTCTTATGGTATTAATGATTGCCCAGTTATAACAGAAAAGCTGAAATGTTAAATCTGAGACAAAAAATGGGAGTCAATATGTTATTAGATTGTAGATAATATTAGCAACATCGAGTACAGGAAACCTTTTGCAATGTGTGAGTTATCTTAGATGGTGTTCATTGTATATCATGTCAACTGATAAAAGACATGTATTACGTTGTATCTAAATCTGATCAAACCTAATTAATTTTGAACAAACATATTCAAGGAGCTTATTCCAGCATGCATCACCAGACCTCTACATGTCACTTTGCTTCTAGCCAAAAGGATTTTATAATGAACTGCAGTCCTGTGGAACTCTGTTCCGTCTGCCTGCTTCCCTCCTGACTACAACTTGGATGTCTTCAAGTCCAACGTAAACAAATACCTGATGAATCGCCCCCTTAAGTAGACACTCTAAAATATCCACACTAACGTAATGTACTTACAATAGCCATTATCCATGAGTGGCTTCCGGGCCTTGATAAGTGGTGACCACATTGTAAAAAAATATATATACCAAATTCCCTTATAGCAAAAGAAAGGCTTCATTGTTATCTGTAAGGTTGGCATCACAACAGTATATTTAAGATGATGAGATAAATGTCAAAAAAGTAAATAACAGGCGAATGTTAAAAAGTGGTAAGAGGAATGGAATTAGGTAAATGATTAAAGACAAAAAGAATAAAGGAAAAAAGTTGTTAGAGTAAAGCAGAGAAAGAAGAGCGAAAGGGAGTTGAGAGGCGAGAGAGAGAGTTTATTATGGCATTACAATTTATTCTGATTACTAAAATCCTTTGACTTTGTAATACTTGCAAAAAAACTAATGTAAAATTGAGGAAATTATAAATTTTATAATGGTGATCCGAAGTTGCCCGGGATTCAGTGATGATCAACGAATGGTTCACACTCCCATATTTTTATTGTCATCTAAATCGGTGAAATCGCCCATTTTTCAATCAAATTCATCGATTGTCTGCTCTAGATGGAGACCCATCGTGGTGCACCGAGATGAAGTACATGCCTCTCGCTATGACTTATCTCACAATACATTGTAGTCTACGTTGCACTGTAAAGAACCTAATGTTAATGTTATAAAATTATTCTTTTAATATATAATCGTTTGAATTGGAGTTTAAAATAGAAAAAAAGTCAAGTATCATACTCCGATTGTGCTCTACACAGAAATATTTATTTTAAACGCACCCTTGTCATATCAAAGAACTTACTGTTGACTTTATATGTCGAACCCTTCGGTTTGTGTGGTAATAAAGCTTCTCAGATGCACTTGTGATGTTAGGTTGTGTGAGGGGCTGAATTAAGTCCAAATCGCCAGTTCCATCGTTCATCGGACTATTTCGATTATCAATCATCGATACTTATCAAAGACATTTCGTTACAAAACCTAAGAACACTACCAGGCACATGGAATACATTTGTGTGAAATGTCATGAAATCGGCCCAGCCGTTTCCGAATCCATAGGGTACGAACTCACAGACACTCAAACAAAGTTCATTTCATATAATAATAGAGATATAACAAATATTGACTTAATGTGGTCTCGTATTGATTAAACTTTAATAAGTAACAGTTAACTTGATTGGGGTTGACTTAACGGTTCGTTTGCCTAGCTTGCTGAAGATTATAACACGGGGGCATCCTCTAAGGTAAGGCGATCTTTTATCTAGACAACAAGATTTATAAGAGGAAGAAAAAACAGATAACAAGGATTCGGGACTTTAATCCAAAAGTTTGTTTTCTATGGTTTCTCTGTTTTATACCATATCGATAATTTCATGGGTTACGGGGTAGGGAATGAGTGGTGTCTATTACTAGAGTTGCTCGTAAAATGATTATATCATAAAAACACATCAGAAAGTATTTGACTCTTGATGCAGTAATCTGCCCATATAAGAGTTGGATACATCCCCAAATAGAGTTCTGCTATCACATCTGAAGATGTGCCACTCAGAGCACTGTTTCTTGCTTTTACAAAATGGACTTTGTAATCTAGTAGAAAATGATCTCTTTTGCTTTTTACAACCAATTCTCCCAGAGTGTAACATAGCGCGGATGTGCGTACGCAAATACGTGTCAGCATTTAAAACGAACGCTAAATCGAATATGATGGCGATTATAATATGTGTTATGATTGAATAAAAATAATAATAATAATAATAATAATAATAATAATAATAATAATAATAATAATAATCTAGCATTTAACTCAAGACTGGAGCCCATGGAGGGAAGGCATTATTACACTCGTGACAGAAAACTCTTTTAAAGAAACCAACGAAATGCGAGTTTATGTCTTTAAAACAAAAAAAAAAGAAGTTAAATGGTACTTCGAATCCATTTCAGAAAGCAGTCTTTGTTTCGATATAAACGTATAATTCTGTTTGTCAATTCAAATTTAATGAAAATCCTCTAAAAATGAATGCAAAAATATCCAGACGGGCGACAAGCGAATTATCTAGTTAAATGTTAGTTCGAATTTATAACAGAAACCAGACTTTTTACCGATACGTAGAAATTTGCCCCGTCTTTGAACGAGGGAACTAAATACTACCAAAGCGGCGGGGAAAACTGCCTTCCTCCTCTTTTACCATACAACATTTTCAGTGGCTAAGCAGTATGGTGTAAGTTAGACCTATCTTCAAACGCACTCTTTCAGAGCATTACTTTCGACTTCTACTAAGTAGAACACTTAGTTAATTTTTTAATGTCCCATATGTATGTGTGATAGTGCACGATACCTCTTGTATACATGGGAGCTTTACACTATCCCTGCATCAGAACCACAGGTAAAACAATTATGGGCTCAGTGTTGCCACAAACACCAAAACATGAAAAATATTAATTACAAATAATCCAAACCATGGGACCCAGAAGAAAGATCTGGGTGTCATGATTGGCAGGTGCTCCTTCTGTAGCCAGCATGGGGGACCCGGTCGTCATCCTGCGAATGTTGGCCAACTTTCTAGTTTCAGAAACTCAAATAACATGGACGCTGAACAGGTAAGTATGACCTCTAATTTCAGGGAACAAAATGATACCGAACAAACACAGTACAGCCATGATAACCATCAGAAGGAAAAAACCGAAGAAAGAAATGGACAACAAAAGAGAATAGACTCGTAATGGAATGCTATTATAGAAGCCATCATAAATATAGACATGGAGGTTATCAGAAACGAATGAAAGAACTATAGGACCTATCCAGTGACTACCATATGACAGAACTAAGAATTGCGAACCAAGCAAGACTGATACTCAAGAAAGGTTGGCTCTCTAAACTAGAACTAACAGAAATTCAGCGAAAAATAAATGATGAAACTGAACAAAACGAACTCCCCTACGGAACCGCAAATAGAGCAACCCCACAAGTTGAAGCCTCACAAGTAAAAACACCAAAGACCGAGGACCAACAAAGAACGAAGTCTACAAACGTGGAAACCGATAACAATGAAACAGAACTAACAGAGAATGAAGCAAATTAAATAAACAAAATAATACAGCTGATGAACGAGGAAAAAACAAAGCTCCCATCGTTAAAAAACCAAGAGCAGAAGAAATTAAAAACAGAAACAGAGAAGGTTAACAAACTCCTCTCACAGATCCCAACAAATACAATCACAGACTTAAACAACCTGATTTACATTGGCACCAAAATGGTAAGTATGGAACTCAAATCAGAAAAAAAAACCGGGGACAAGCGGACCGACAAAACCTGGATGGGAAATAAGACTAGAACCCCAAATACACAAACATAAAAAAGAAACCAAAATGATCAACAGAAAGAAAGCAATGTGGAGAAAATGGAATATTGGAAAGGTAACTGACAGGGAGAGGCTAAACAAGAAACATGAAGAACTGGACCAAAAAATAAAAGCAAAAGAAGCGAGATTGAGACGATATAGATATAAATCTGAACAATGCAAACAAAACAGAACATTTGAAACTAATGAAAGCCAATTCTACCAAAATGTGAACGAAGGAAAAACAAAAACAGAACAACCAAATCCGACAGAAATAAAACTCTACTGGAGTAAAATATGGAAAGAGCGACGAGATCACAATAGAAATGCCAAGTGGCTGAAAGACATGAAAGAAGAGTTACAACAAATAGAAGGAACAGTGAATGAAATCAGCAAGGAAACCCTAAAGAAAACCATAGAAAAAATGGCAAGCTGGTGGGCAACAGAGCACGACGGGATACATGCATACTGGTTCAAAAAATTCACAACCTTACACGAAAGGCTAACCCAAAACCTGAGAAGATGTATACAGGAAGAAAGCGTACCAGACTGGATGACAAAAGGTAGAACAAACTGCTACAGAAGGACATGGAGAAAGGAACCGTTCCAGTTTTGTGTCTAACTCTGCCCTCATGGAGGGGCAAGTAAATTGGAACTCAAATTAGAGATTGCTCACTGGAAGCAAATTTGTTTAATAGCCAGAATGGTCGGGAGATAGTTCTTTGAATATATGATAAGGTTGCGAAATTAAGGTAAGCAAGAATAGAGACGAATAAAGATAGGAATAATGGATTTCGGGCTGATAGAATCAGTGGGGTCAATGCGAACATTTTATTTCAAGGTGTCCGCTTTGTGACATCTCTGGAATAATTAAAATTTGTAGGTATTAATGTTACAAATATTTTATCTAATGGAACGAGAAAAATCAACTCCCTGTGTGTAAAAAAGGGTTCCACTTTACAAAGAAAAGATATGTCTATTTAAAAAATTGAAACATAACAGACCAACGTAACTGTTATTTTAAACTTGAGCGAATTCACCGTGAATTTTATGTACATACTGATGGCTCTGATCCAAATATTCTTAATTTCTTTAAAATATAAACATAAAAAAGTTATTGAAAACACTTGTGCCATAGACCGACGAAGTATCAAGAAAAAAATCTCTCGTCAGCATACGAGAACAAACCTCTTAAAGCATTTTATACCAGAATTAAAATAATTGTGAGAAAACTCGTTAAAATGTTATACTTTCAAGTTTTGATAAAGGCAAAGCTAGATATGGTTTAGACTGTAAATACTCGTGGACAGTAAAGCAAATGATGGTGTAAACATTGAAGACTGTGTGTAATCATCACGTGACACATAGGCGGGAATTATTATGGGAAACTGCCTTTTTATCATGTTGCAACGGACGCATATATTTATTCGTTAAATTGACGCATTAATTTCCCACTGTATCCTCCAACTTCTCACTTTTATTACTCTTTCCCATTGATTATATTCACCATATATCGCTATTTCACACATACTTACACGCAAGCACACACACACACACACACACACACACACACGTATATATATATATATATATATATATATATATATATATATATATATATATATATATATATATACATACTAGATCACCCATGATTCGTTAAGTAATTGTCCTATATATTTTTATGCATATTTTTTGTCTTAATGTTGAATGAACTGTTCCCATGAACTGTTTTTCCATATTTATATTATGTTTTTTAAGTTTTGTGACTAAAAACCATAAAACTTTTAGTTTCATCCTATGCAGTGACCAGCAAATACATGGAAATGCTAAAATTTAGCGTAATTATTTGATTATTTTTGCTAACAGGTTTTCCTCCGATGAGAAGAGGTAGCATTCTTTGAAACTCCACGGATTAAGGATTTCCTAGCACACCAGTTTTGGAGTATTCTACCGAATAATAAAAACTATTTGTAAATTTCTACTTTTATCTTGCCTTGACATTTTATAATCGTGTTTCATATACATTTTAAAGTCAAAGGATTTCAATAACCAAGGTACATTGTGATATCATACCCCCATCTCTCTTTCTCTCTCTCTCTCTCCACACACACGCACACACACACACAAACACACACACATACGCACACACACATACATATAAATATACAGGGTGACCCCCCCCCCCCAAAAAAAAACGGGCCCGGACTCTAATTAGGCGCCGTTTCTTAGTGTTTTGTCTGAATGAAATGAAACTTTGGTCATAACTAGTTTATTATATTCAAAACATCACATCAAAACACTGGGTCTTTGGCTTTTTTTTTCTCCGTTCTACAGCATGTTCTAGATGGCCTCCATTTAGCTTTTGTTTTTGTCACCCTATATATATATATATATACATATATATATATATATATATATATATATATATATATATATATAAGAAAATTTGAAAACCTGAAAATGTTGAGAAATGATAAAATCATTTTTTTATTTAATTTTTTTTGTGTTGTTATTTAATTCCGATGTTTCGCCAATAACATGGCTTTATCAAGGAGATCAGTCCGATTGAGTTTTTTTTCTTCTTCATAATGATATAATGACGAGTCGTAGCCCCTAAAGAGAAAAAAATGTCCTGTTTCAGTAACTGTTCAAATCCCCGTGTTGTCGCTCGGTTTAGGCGCGAAATTTAAGCAATGTAAAGTCACACACTTTAGAAACCATTTTTTAAATGAATTTAAATAAGAAAATTTGAAAACCTGAAAATCTTGAGATATGATAAAATCATCTTTGGATTTAATTATTTTTGGTGTTGTTATTAAATTTCGAATTTTCGCAAATAACACGGCTTTATCAAGGAGATATCAGTCCGATTTAGTTTTTTAAATCTCGACATCACAATATCAAGGTACATTGTAATATCGGAATGGACACCTTCATCTCTCTTCCTCCACTTTCTCTTTCCGCTCTATCTCTTCTATCTCCCTGTTTCTTTCTCTTCCCCCTTCCTTTTTTCTTTCTCTATTTGTATTCCTTACATCCCTCCATTTCTTTGACAATATCTTTGATCATTCTAATTGATTCGCTCTTCCTCCAACTCTGTAAAAACATTCATACACAGATGAAGTGTGTGCACGTGACAAGATAACAGATCAAAATATTTATTTTTTATGTTAAAATTCTAGTACAATTTTTACAGATCCATTTTGTTGTATAAAACCAGTTATTATTATGCTATTACTGTCTTTTTTCGTGCATAAACGCTTCAGAAAAATTACAAATTGTTTATTAATGCATCATAATGTTGCAAGAAGAAAAAAGTTTATAGAAGATTCAACATCGTGTGTTTGTTCCGGCAACCATCTTACTGATGGAGCTGTTTTGCATGAGAAATAAATATTCGAATATTTGTATGTAACTATACCGTTATTCTTTTTATATATGATATGTTGTTATATTTAATATACATTGAGCTTCAAAACAAAAAGGATTGGTATGCACAAAAAGTGAAATATAATTGAAAAAATATATTTTACCAAAACAATACATACATACATACATACATATATATATATATATATATATATATATATTCTTCAGAATAGTTTTTATTTAACAATCAGTTGTTATGGAAACGTGAGATTGTAAGGTTTACAGAATATTACTGGCAGTAATATTCTATAAGATATCCCATCTAAACAGGAATTGCTTGATATGCAAGATAGAGCAAGTCATCCTGCTAAAGGACTTCTGATAAATTTATTATTTTGACTTTGACTTTCAATATCTCACTGACTTTAGCAAATAGGGTGCATACCTTTATAAGTATTTGCTAATATTTTCTCTCCTCTGATGAGATGGTAGACATCGAAACTCTATAGGTCAAGGAGATTAATTTTCTAAAGCATTCTTCTTCTTGCTCAGAATAATAAAAATTCTTTGATATGAAACTCATTTCAATGAGAGTTTTTTGAAATTCACTGAATTAAAATGTAATATATATATATATATATATATATATATATATATATATATATATATATATATATATATATATATATTAGTTATAAAACAATTTATCAGAATTACAATCGGGGATCGAAGAAATTAGGACTTTTGGAATTGGAATCGAAATTGGAATCGAGGGTCGATAAACTGGACTTTCTTTTTTGTCGGAATCGGTTTTGCAATCGAATATTTGTGTCTGTTTCTCGATACTCCAAATAATTCTTTTTCTTGTTTGTTTTTGTTTAAAACTTATTTTTCCATGGCTTGTACTGATGATGAAATGATAGATATTTATTGATTTAAAACTACCAGTAAAACTAAAATCTATAGATCACACCAGCAAGTAGATTTTAACATTTCATAAAATATATGCCCACATTACATGGTTTTTGTGGGTAGTTCGACCCCTTACAAAAAGAAAACAACTATATTTAAAAATTTAAAAAGATTCGGAATCGGTAATTGTATCGGGATCAGTAAAATATTGGAATTATCCCATCACTAACACACACACACACACACACACACACACATATATATATATATATATATATATATATATATATATATATATATATATGGATGCCTAGAGTCAGTTTGAAGTTATGAAAATCATATAAACTTTAATAGCTCAAACACTACCAATTTTTATTAAACTCTAACTAATCAACTTCTACACTCATTAAAATTAAAATAATTATTATTTTTGTTTTCTGGTGGTTTCGAAGATTGATTTTCTGAAGTTATTACGCAAAGTAAATAACCTTCGTTTAAAGTTTATGAAAACTGAATAAAACCATAGTCTACAGATTATAAATAGATCCTGTATAGCTATTTAAAAGTCAACGCTCATTTGTCTTTCTGTTATAAAAATCGATATATTCACACTTAGAACATTCAGAAAAATTTCGATGAGGATTACATTTTTCCACAGAATCTAAAATCCCAATGGATTTTTCTTTCAATTCGATCCGAGGTCACTAGGGCCAATTATCGGTTAAGTCTATAAAATAACTGACATATATTAGAACGCAATGAAACGAAACTTATATTTATATTAAAACACATTTTATATCTTTCAGAAAGCAAAATAAAAATTGAACAAAATATATATGAGTAAAGAATGTATTTAAAAATAGTTAAGCATTTAATATTTTAATTCTACGGTGCTTTTCAATATAGAAATGTTGAACCTGTTACTCTTACACACGTCATCAGCGTGCACTCTATACAAAATTTAAACATTGATAACCGTCTCCATTTGAGACCAGAAGAGATCGGCAATCATCGGCAATCATCGGCATTCGACGTTATAGTTCGACGATGAAGAAAAGAAGAAGAAGAAGAAAAAGAAGAAGAAGAAGAAAAAACAATGTGTATAATCGTTAACTTATACTGTTTTCATTTATTAAAAAAAATATTTTAGCATCAAATTTAATTAAAAACTTATGTCTAAAGTAGTTTTTTTTGTTGTTTTAAAGAAAATGCCGTCAATTAAAGTTTTTTATTACTTGGCCTTATATTCCAAATGTCGTTTTTAATTATTCTCTAAATGCAAACATTGTAAACTTGACTATATTTGAAATTCTTCTCGATCAGAAATTTAATATCTCCACAGGGCAACACTGGAGGAATATCGCCTATATATATATATATATATATATATATATATATATATATATATATATATATATATATATATATATAGAGAGAGAGAGAGAGAGAGAGAGAGAGAGAGAGAAAGAGAGAGAGACGAATATTGGCTGAGGAGAGCTTGATAAGAATACCTTAAACGGGCCTTATTATCGGGCTTGAAACCGACGGTACCAATGATCTGTCTCAACTAACAACTTTCTGTACACAATATATATATATATACATATACATATATATATATATATATATATATATATATATATATATATATATATATATAAACAAGGTAAATATAAGTAATAAAACAAATACTAAAAGAAAGAAAAAAAGAAAATAAGAAAGTTATTAACTGAAGACTTTTGCCTATAAGGAATATGAAGAAGCTTAACGGGTACGGTATATGAGTGGTCTCTTTGATTATCCCGGCGCTGTTTTAAATTGTTTTGAACTTCTCATTGCTACTGTACTCAAGCAATATTTGTTCAGGAGAAATATGATTATTATTGCGCAACTCTTGTTTCATTATAAACGCCTCGTACAGGCACCCTTGCAGGGATTATCTATTGCATCTAGAGACTGAACTGCGACTTACCTCACCTCTTTCCTAATACTATCTCTCCCCCCCCACTTACTGCAGGAAAACTGGAATTGAAGAACGAGCGCCATAGAGAAAAAGCAACGTTGACTGCAAAAATGTCTGAGCAGCCCCATCGGCATTATTCGACAGGAGCGTCTCAAGCGATGAAAAAAACAAAACAAAAACAAACTAATCCCTTTCCAAAATAAAATAACGCAACGTGGGAGGATGGATCTCCTAGAACTACACAGGACAAACAGCATACCTCAGTCAACAGGGAAATATTTCAATAATGGCCGATAATCTGTTAGTGCCGAGGTATAAACCACGGCTTTCCTTCTCTACGGAAATAAAAGTGATTTGGGGGTTTTACATGATAATTTAAAGCAGCAGATGTTTTAAAAATAATAAATACGATGATTTTATTAAAACATACTGAAGTTAAACTATGCTTTGAAATATATTTACAGTATTCGAATGCGTCATAATCGTTTATAATGTCAAGCTTTTAAATGCATAAATAGAACGCAGGCACAGCTATCCGTTGTATCTCACTGCTATTAAATACTTCAAATGGTTTTGAAATTAAAGAATACGAAAATGATCAAATTCGTTTCAAACACCCTGTATATCTTAAAAAAAAAATATCTTAGTCTTTAAACCTTATATATATAGGATTCACATCAGATAAAAAATCTCAAAAGTTTATATGTAATCACACACACGTACACATACATACATACACACAGAAACCATTCGAGATTTCAAGGCTAAATTAGAAAAAGAATTTTTATGCAAGTCATCTGGAAACTCTTCACTTATTACACATTTTTTTTTTAATGCTTTACCACCAAGACATTTGTTTGTGCATGACTTAAAAAAGGGTGTCCCCTCGAGAATTGTGCCGAACGGAATAAGAAAATAAAAGCAAGTCCCTTTTTTTAAAAAAAAACTTCATACGCCAACTATCCAATTGCCAGATGTTAAAATAAGTAAATAAATAAAAGATAAATAAAAAGGCATCGGGTGTGAGAGAGTGAAAATCTAGACTCTGTTTCCGGAGACGGACAAGCACAAGTCATTAACAGTTTGTGTTTGTAAAGAAGACATTTTCTACATATGAAGCAGATTAGAAATATTCCCATCGAATAATGACGAAATATTAGACAATGGTTAACCATAAATGATGAAAAAACACTTCTTTTTAAATCCGGTAAATGTAGGAAAGAGAAAAAAGCTAATTGCAGACGCCATTAGTTTAGTGATTAGTGTGACGTTTTGCGGGTTTAAGGCAAATCACTAAAGAGCTACAGGCACTCTTTGGCAAGGTACTCAACTCCCATGCCACTGAAATCTGTATCCCCATCATTTCTATATTTCCTTTTTCCCTACCTATCCTATTTCCTTGCCTTATGAACTACGTAAACTTCCCCTACTTCCAGTCGCCATATGTATTAAACAGAAATGTATCCGATGTTGTGGCATAAATTTGTGAGTTTTGAGAATTGAGGAGTAACCCGTTAGATTCCATTACTTTTATATTCACTCAAATTCGGGGTGGCATCACCGTCGAGACACCATTTATGAGTTGAATAAAGAAGTATCAATTATAGACTATTGATTTGCAAAAATTATTCCTACAAACCAGATTAATGTACAAATTATATTTATATAATACATATACATAAATTTAAATAAAAATTTAAGGATATTAAAAATTTTATTTTACCTAAATGACTGCATTCGGGAACATTTAACTCTTAAAGAAATGCCATGGACAAAAAATATGATGAGCAAAAAACAAACAAACAAAGAAAAACAAACAAAAAAGAAAACAAAAAAAACCCAAACAAACAAAGAAAAACAAACAAAAAAAGAAAAAAAAAAAAAAAAAAAAAAAAAAAAAAAAACAGACAAGCCTGAAGTTTTGCATTTAATTTACAGACATAAACATTTTATGCATACCATATCCACAAGCAAACACGCGAATTTCGCGTTGGATCGACGTATGTAAAATCCTTTTTGTGATAGATTCGTGAAAACCATTGTCCAACTGAATTATATAGTTAGTTTCACACGAAAGAAATTCTATAAAGCTCCAAAGAATATTATCTAATACAGTACATCTGTTTAAATACACAAAAAGAAAGTTAGAAAATTTACTGACGTATTTTGATTTTCTTGTCAATTTTGACTGGAGTTTTATGAAATTGTGAGTCATCACTGATCACAGTAGGACAATAGATTCACACGTATCGATTTCCTTTAGCGAAACGAAAAGAGCAAACAGAGGAATTGTCACACTATTAAACACGATCTGTATTGAATGTTCCACTACTGAGTCTGCGTATTTTTTAAAGGTAAATCTAAGTAACACTAAACGCATTCATTTTTGAAAGTAAATAACTTCATCTATGCTAATTCGCACCGTATTATTAAGAAACCAGCTGGCTCTGCTGACTCCGCTGGCTCGCTACCGTTTCGCAAAGTTCACTACGTAAAATACCCTACATAAATACCAAACATAACTTTGATACAAACACAAAGCAGAAAGTGTTGCAATATATTCATATCGATCGATAAACATTAACATTCTGATAAAGTTGACACAATGTTATTTATGTTTGTAAAATGACCGTAAATAAAGGAAACAAAAGAAAAAATCGATTTTTTTCAGCGATGGTTTGGGGCAATTTTTTGAAAAGTTACAAATAGATCATAACTTGTTAGAAAATCACGCCATTCTCCGTAGAGAAACGAAGGAAGTAAACGAACAGTTAAACTACACTTTTGTTCACGAAATAAAATAATATGCTTCACCAGAACATATTTGTTATATTAACATGTTATTACCAAAAACAATAGCATCTCTATCTCTACTATTATATAAAATAACCTTTATTCCCTATGGACTCGAAAACGGATGGGTTGATTATTCCTGTGCTTGGTAATATTCTTAGATAGGTTTGTGTCGGAATGTCTTCTATACGTATCGATAATCGATAATCGAAATAATTCGATGAAAGAAGGAACAGGCGATTTTGACCAAAGTTAACATCCTACACGGCCTTACATTAGAAGTGCATTTGAGAAGTTTTATTACCACACAAACCGAGAGGCCCAACATATAAAATCAACAGTAGGTTCTTTGAGATGACAGGAGCGCGTTCGAAATGAATGTTTCTGTTTGAAGCACAATTTCACAATGATACTTGACTTTTTTCATTTTAAACTTAAATTCAAACCATTATCACGGCACAACCAGTAATGTCAGGCATATAAAATCAACAGTAGCTTCTTTAATATGACAAGGGCGCATGTGAAATAAATGTTTCTGCTTAGAGCACAAAGCATGATACTTGACTTTTGCATTTTAAACGTTTTAAACTTTAATGCAATCCATTATATAAAAATAATTTGATAAAATCAACAATAAGTTCTCTATAGTGCAATGCGTACTGCAACATATTGTGATATTAGTCACTGCGAGAGGCATGTGAAGCTTCCTCCAGGTGCATCACGACGAGTTCCCAATTAGAGCAGGCAATCAATCGATTTGATTTAAAAATGGGCTATTCCATTACTTTCTATGACAATAAAAATATGTGAGTGTAGAACATGCGTTGATCATCATTCAATCCCGGGCAACCTCGGTTCATCCTGCTAGTGATTACTAAAACCTCTTCTTTCAAAACTAATATGCAAATTAGTTAACACTGCGACTGACATCCCATGTGCAAAACATTCGCATCAAGCACTCGTTTTGGTACCACAACCAAAAATTTATTTTCTTCCTCCGTGTGTCGTACGTCAAACGGAATGAATTGAAATCATTTGCAAGGGCTTCCCATCCGTGAAGAACGTCGCCACGGAACTGTTTTCCTGCAAACTACAATTTGATGTTTTTCAAATCTAATGTCAACAAATTCATGCACTGCACTGACAATAACCCAACTCAGTTCATTCCATTAATCATTCTCAGTCTTCTCATCGTGTTTTTTTTTTTACTGTTTCTTTTTTCCAAACATAGCACAGTGTTACTAAGTCGTAAGGGGCTACTATTTAAGACCAGATTTAAGACCAGACTTTAGGGTGTTAGGTAGCGAGATGTCTGTTCACATTACATTTGAACAACTGCATGTCAGTACAGTCAGGGAAGCAAGAACCAGGGAGGTAATTCCAAAATCTAGCAGTTCGAGGGAACAAACTATTTGAGTAGAAGGCTTTACAGCATCTAGGGATCTCTACAAGCTCTATAGATAAGCAGGCTAGAACTAGAAGGTGGTTAATGTCGAATACTACGTATTTCGCTGCTTGTGCGGTTTGTTGGAATTATTTACGTCGAGAGAATACTAATGCTTTGAGCACGTCAGAGCACT
>NC_136492.1:104127508-104180008 GCF_053919585.1 Euprymna scolopes
TATCGTCTGTTCCGCCAACTCCAGCTTCAATTGTATAGCCACAGACTAGATGCAGAATGCCATTTTCTCATGAGATAATTATAAAACTTTTGGTATAAAAATGAAAAATTATTTGGCAATGAATCTATAAACAGTTACTGTATTGTCTTTCTTTTCATGAAATAACATACTTTTTAAATTGTTCAGAATAGAACTTTAATTCTATTTTTAATCGCCGGTGGCCATTTTCTTTTTTCGTCTTAAACATTTTTTATATATAAAGAAATAAGTTTTAACGGAAGTTAAAAGCAACAGTGAAATAATTTATAGTTGATTTTATTTTAGAACTAAAAACGTCTAAAAAACAATTAGTGTCGGCATAGATTGACATAAAAATTCAATTTTACATGTATTCAAAAATAAATTAGAATTTTATATTAAGGAAAACAATAATGTGCGACACGAACGGGATTTATTTTAATTAATTAAATAATTAGATTAAAGATTTAATAATTTCAGACAAAATTGGCCACTGTCATATAATTGTAGTAAGATCAGGATACAATTCGCACGAACCTTAAAATACGACTGTCTCCAATAGCCATAATCTTTCTTTATGCTATTCCCTTCCTAAAACAAGTTAGAGTTTCACAGTAAAGTGTTAACTCAATATATTTCTGTCATCGCCCTTAACACAAACTTTAACAGACCGATGCGAATTTAGAAACTCCGGAAGAAACGAGGATGAAACTAAATGTATCGTTTAACTGTAGATTTCGTTTATCGTCTAGAACCAATCACTGTCACTCCAGTATATAAACCAGACTCAGTAGATAAGCCTTTACTTGACAAAAGACACGGTTGGCCGACAAAATGCTATTTTACGCTAAGGCATGTCAGGCTGATAAAAAAATGCTATTTCAAACGTAAGTGTGCCAGACCGACATAAATACCATATCAAAAACAATCGTGTTAGGTCAAGAAAAAGCTTAAGAGTGTAAGACCGACAAAGATCCTGTTTCAAAATAAGTGCTCTCAGGTTGACGAAAAAGCTATTTAAAACAGCATTTTTAAATATTTGCGTTGCCACTGTTTTGTTTTCGTTGCCAGATGCCTTGGGAAATGCAAAGGCAAAGGGAATAAACTAACAAAAATCAGGTTTGGAGTCCCGATAGGCGGACGGTGAAGCAACACCTTTCTGCAACACCTTTCTGCAACACCTTTGTAGCATCTCCTGCAGGTGTGATTACTCTGACCGTATTGGCTTGCTTTTCCGCCGGACTTTGCCTGCAACGCCGAGAGGGGGGGTCGTGATAACTGGTCGAACCGTATCACCTTAAAACCTAGGAGACACTTAACGTGTTCAACCAACGAACATGCCATTTCAAACGTAACATGTCAGACTGACCAAAAAACTTATTCAAAATTCAATCATTGTAGGTCGATAAAATGCTATGTTAAGCCTAAACGTTGCAGAGCCAAAAAAAAAAATACTTTTGATTTAATTAAGCCAATATTAAATCACATATTCAGGTTAAAAGCGCAATCGGCACACTAGTTTTACCGCATAGTTTAAAACTAGCAAGATTTATTTCAAAGAAGAAACTTAAGCGTGACCGACCAAATCACAAAAGTTTAACATTTCGGATTTTACCAAGGCTTTCCAGCTGGAAAGTGCTTAACCCGAATTAAGGCGTTGTCATGATTTTATGAACTTTCATTAAGGTTATACGTACGTGTTTGATTCACGAAGTGTACGATTGCGTCTGCGGTGTGCCTCAGAGATCCGAATTCACCCACATTTGGTTTTTAGGGCCCAGCTCAAATTACTACATTTCTAAAAACAGTATTAAGTTACGAAGAGTCGGGAGGGCAGACTTCAAACCTTAACACAAACGCCCACATAGAATATTATCTTTCTTTTCCATTTGTCTCATCATTTTAATATATTTTCCCCTCATTTTATTTTTCTTTAAAATAAAAACGTCTGGCTAGCTGACTAAGTTACTGGGAACCGTTGCAGAGTTATGTAATAGATACCAGCATATTTTTTGAAGTCAACAGCATATAAACAAGTTTTTAACAAGGGGCAAGGAATGGTGGGGCCCACTTAGACATTTTTGAAATGGGACATGTAAATGCATCTAATTGCACTTGCGTACACATACGCATATATACACATACATACAATAATGCAAACCGAGACATATACGCACTCACACATACATGCGCATAAGCACACGCACATATTGTTATATTTATATTAAACATTTTTTCAATATCCACATACATATTTATTTCATATTAAGCAAGAATCATCCCCATAGCTAAATGTAATTACCACCGATCACAGGATTCGAACCATGAACTGAAGCTACTTTTGAGTTCTATCCAACGTCATTGATTCTGTTTTTATTAGGGCTATGACAACAGAATATTCTGATCATTGGTTTGACTCTCGAGTATATATCCGTTAATCAACCGAGAACCATATCACTCTATATAAAAGCATATACGATATCAATGGATACACACTCGAGAGTCAAAACAATATTTTGTTGTAATAACCCTATATATATATATATATATATATATATATATATATATATATATATATATATATATATATATTTGTAGTCATCGACATACAGTCCTGTTTCGTTGTATCACAACTCATCAGTGCCGCTAGACTAGCACCTTTCCAAAGCCAAGGATTGAACCTGAACCTGAACCTAGAACCTGTGGACAGTCGGTAGTTATCCCACTCGACCACGGAAGCGATGCCCGCAAATTACCTGTCCGAATGTCTATTTAAACAAACATCCGTCCACCACTTATACAGTGCTCAAACTGCCTGTCTGTAAACAAACAAACCGTGAGCTTCGCATTTTTCAGTAGTGGGTTAGATTATTTACGACAGTGCTCTACCCAAAGAGGGGGGGGGCTTAACAACTTATAATAACTAACTAACTATATATATATATATATATATATATATATATATATATATATATATATATATATATATATATAGTTAGTTATTATTTTACAGGATTGCTAGGATACATAATATAGGCATAATATTCTATTACAAGTTTCACAAAAAAACGAATAAAAATAAACTATATAAAGTTAATAAACTCCATATAGTTTATTTCCGTTGGTCTGTTATGGAATTATACAGAGAGAGAGAGAGAGAGAGAGAGAGAGAGAGAGAGAGAGAGAGAGAGAGATGGGGGTCTGTTCGGATCCGTTTCTAAAAGAAAAAAAAGAGAGCGATCGTAATTTGTTGCTTGTTTTATGCGATCGATGTTACTAGTGTTACTTGACCTTTACTTTTACCAGTTTTATTTTCATGCATTCACTGACCCCATCTTCATCGAATGCCTAAAATCAATCGCATATTGCTTTTTTTTCTTCGTTTTGTTCAATGCTTGCACTTGTCCCAGTCTAGCACAATGCTTCTTAAAACGAACGCGTTCTTGACTACTCACGTCAAATATATCAGTATCACCGAATAATATTTCGAGTAAAAAATTGTAGAATATTGAGAAATCAAAGGAGCTCATAATGGTGAGATCAAGTAGTTTTAGAGAGAATGTGCAATCACTGTTATTTATCATTATTTTAAGTTAAATAAAGTTAAATATGCTACATTTAGTTCAATTTAGTATTATGCAAAAGGGGGTAAAACCCCTTCGAAAAAACTCAGATATTTCCAATTTTGGTAAAATTTTAACAATCAATAAATCTTTAATAAACTTTCATTGCTTTGGAATATTTGAAAGAATCTTTAGAGGCTGCATAATATAAACATAACCTTCTATTTGAAAACAAATATTTTAAATCAAGTTTTAAATTTTCGACCTTCTTCAGAATCAAGATCATGTAATATATTTTGATAAAGATTCCAGAGTAAGTTTTAGTATTATTTTATGTGAATTTAGTCTTCGTAATGGAATGTAAAAGTAGTTTCAAATCGCTATATTTGGAGAAGTAATTTCATTCGTTCCGGAACTTGTATTCATTTAGTTAATCTATGAATATTTAGAAAATATTAAGGAATTAATGCATAAAAACATTATCATAATATCTAAATAAGTTACCTACAACTAAATACAACCAAACAAAAATCGATTCCATCAAAAATCCAAGTTCATATACTGTCATCGGACACGTAAGCATTTTAGACGAAGTTTTTCAGTTTCTAGCAAAGCAAACATTAATGGCACCAACCAATCCTAAAATCACTGATGTGAAAAAATGTCAACTGACTATGAGACCACCCGCCTGCCATAAAGAGGCCTTCGGGATTCACGGTCCTTATGAAGAGTGTGGATTTTCAATCCATAAGAATAACTCGATCACTGGAAGGAGTGGCGAATCTGCTAATAAAACTATTATAACTGATTGACATACGTAAGCAAATGGCACGGAAGTAATTAGTGCTTCTTATTAGAACTCTCCATTATACCAAAAAGCATATGTGTTCTCCGGATGCAAATAATATTTTATAAATGTATATAATAATTAGGGATGTGACAACAGAATATTCTTTTCATTCTTTTGACTCTCGGGTATATATCCGACACAGTTAGAGACACTTAATCAGCCAAGAACCACATCCGTCTATATAAAAACATATAAAATATTAACGGATATTTTCTCGAGTCAAAACAATGAAAAGAATATGCGGTTGTCACAGCCCTAATAATAATATTAGGTGTATTGTCAGATGCATCCTTGCATGATATACTTTTTAGTAGAATGAATTAGAATCTTAATCATTGGTAGAGAAAAGTGTCTACAATCATGAAGATATCGATATAAGACATACAGACAAGTGTGCTTAAATTATATCGAGTAATAATCATTTACTTGATAATAGACTTTAGGAGTTAAGTATTGCTTGCTATGAACGCCTGTGGTACTCTCTTCCGATTGCCTGCTTTCCAGCTGACTACATTCTGATTGTCTTCAAGTCTAACGTAAACAAGTTCTTGATGAACCGTCCCCCTAAGTAATCCAATTAACAAAATTTCTACTACTTATGTTTACTACGCTATAATCACATTGATTAAAGTATACCCATTAACCCTTATCCTCGAGTGAACTCCGGGCCTTGATAAGTGGTGATTCCTGTGTAAAAAAAAAAGTTTTAAAAAGTTATTTACGTATCATTGATAAGATCTTGCTTCGCCTGCCCCCATTAACGAAGATATATATTATAAGATCAAATAGATTAAAAGCATCCCAGAATAAGAAACAGGCAAAAGGGCACATTTTATTTGATCCTTTTCTTTTTAACTTTCGGTTTTAGCTACGTAATTTTAAAACCTTTTCCTCGCAGATTTTTACTACACGAAATAGGTCTACTTGTATTGTCGAGTAGAAAACAATACGTATACACACACAATCTATATATCTATAAAAGTGAACGTGTCTGTCTGTCTGTCTGTCTGTCTGTGTGTCTGTCTGTCTGTGTACATTTCCCTACGCAATAACTCTGTCAATTTTTTAGTCTATAGACTCGAAATTTGAAATACCGGGTACTGAGATTTGGGAAAATCGATGTGACGGGTGTCAGCCAGAAATTTGGCTGTTAAGGGGTCAAATTTCAACGATTTGACCTTTAAGAACTCTACCAAACTCCTCCGACAATTTTGGGTCTAGACACTTGAAATTTTAGATATAGGTTCCTTGAACATGGATCTTACTTAATAAAGTGATTTGAGCCCGAAACAATAAATTTTAAGGGGTCATAATAGGGGTCAAAGTTTTAAAAAATTAACCATTTTTTTGTTTTTTTTGCTCTTTTTGCACAGCATACACCTCCAAACACCCGAGCAACGCCGGGCACCCCTGCTAGTATATAATATATTTATTTTGTTAGATACAATAGTAAAAGTCCGTGTCGAGTAGCAACAACTGATAAGTGTGTTTATAAGTAAACTGCTTAGTAAACTGTTCGTATTCCAACTTGCAGCTTCACCTATCTCTAACAAGTTTCGCCCTCCTTAAGTACATGTGAACTGTAGTCACATGTCCAGGTCACGCGACAAAAAGTTTTGTTGAGAGCCTAAAAAGTAAATAGTTTCATTTGCAAGCACCTTTCGAATACGCACATTTTTTTTTTATTAAAAAGAAACATGCATTACCGTTTTTAACATGAGATGCTTGATTGTAGAAGATTTCACTTGAATTCCTTTTTGAGGAAATTCCGATATTATGAGACGTATTCAGGAAATATCCATTGTTAAATTATATGACACCATTTCCGCACAACGGCCACTTATTTTAATAGTGTTTTTGCATTTGTTAGTTTCGTTTGTTTAATACATTTTAAGTTAAAAGTTCTGCCAATGAAAATACGTATTCAAATTTACTTTTTTTATACTCCAGATTTTACAAACAAAAACATGCTGTAAAAAAAATGGTTCATTTTTTTAAATTAAAAGTGTACATATAAGAAAACTCGTAAGTAAATAACTATGTATTTTAAAACTATTAATACAACTTTTGTAAATAAAAGTTTTACTTTTGAAAAATAATTTTTAAAATGTAACGACAAAGTTACACATGTGTGTATTATTTTTCTTCATAATTCAACCGAAATTCAAACGTAAAAATAGATTAGGGTTAAGGTAAAATGCGTACTTTTAATCTTTGCTTATCCTAGGGTGCCTCAAATCAATTTGATCCAAAAATGCATATATCTTCATACGCAAGAACAGGTGAAGCTAAATTCAAACGTTATCGTGTATACATCAATAACCCTTTTTATTTGGCAAACTACAATTGACTCCTAAAGCATATTACTAATATATGTAATATATTAGTAATATGCTTTAGATATAAAGGCAATGTCATACACCACACAGGACTTTGAACGACGTTTTATGGCCGGACAACTTAATAAAGTTACATGACCAAAATTTAAAACTCGTTAAGAGCCTCCGACCGGGCGCTGCGGTTTTGAATTTCGTCAAGACATTTCCAAAAATTGAAAATTATGTTATGACATTTTAAAAGCAGTGCCAACATAGAAGGGCAACACAGCTGACTAGGTCGTCCCATTTCTTTGAGTATCAGATTCGGCGTTTGCAAAACGCTCTCGTCATATCTCAGCAGTTTGCAGGTTTACAAACATTATCAGCCGTCTAGTGATCATTTATCATATAAGGTCAGTCCTGGCTTCTATGTGCCACCATGTTTTCCCGCCATATAATGTGGACTGGAGTAAATAAATACAGAAGACAAATGCGTGTGCGTTGTCCAGATAATGTCACATTTCGTTACTGAAAATTAAATTTCACAAAAAATTGGAAAAAGTCGATTGGCTAATGGGAATAAATAGGGAGGGAAGAGCGTAAGTCTATGAATATATAATAAAACTAATATCCTGCATTAATAAACACAATTGTCAGAGTAAATATTATTTTGATAATTGTTTCAGTAGTTATTACGACATTCTTACCAAATAAAAAACTACGTTTCTTATAGACAGCTTTAACACGGTGACCGAATTCGAAATTTCTAAGAAAAGCGATATTTTCTACATTCCAGAAATAAGAATAATTATTTGAATGTTAAAACTTTTTTCTAATACAATCTTTACCGATTTAATCACTGTTTAATGTTATTTTGTTCTATTAAACAAAGAAATACTATTAAAAATAAATTTCGTTTCGATACGTTTTCATATATTTTAGTTCTTTTATGGATCTAACCGATTATTGTTCCAAGTCAGCCCATGTAAACTCCAAGAAAAATTTTAATGGAGGATTAAGAATCTGTGAAAAATTTCATCTTTGTTGAAAATTATTTAAATGATCCAACTTTTAAGTTATAGATTTCTATAACACACAAATATTGATATTTTTTATATAGATAAAGATTTATTAATAGTAACACGATTGTGCAGCTATCCTCTTCCAGTCGCAATGATGGCGAACGTATTACATTAGTGAGCACACACTGTAACAATCACCCACTTTCGCCATAATCATATTATAAATTAAACAAAATCTTATCGATTTTACGAAAACGTACAAATGAACGAATACCAACAATTCAGAAGTCTTTTTACCACCGGAATTATATGAATACATGTGTCCACAAAAGATGGAATATTATTTTAAGCTCGGAGTTTCATGTGACAGATTTCAGTTTAAGTGTGGACCTGATCAAATTGCTCGTCAAAATTTTGTCGCTACAGATAGTATTCCAGGTCAACGTTTCCTTCTTTCTCCTTTAAAGATGGCAACTTCGTCTCGTTGATTTTCACCTCTAAGGTCGAGGTCAACGGACCCGGTCTGCTAAGGAGACACTACTGTATCCAAATCTCTTCTGCTGCAACCGATTAGCAATATAATGGGAGGCGATTGGATGTCAAACTCGTCAAAAAAAACTTCATATCTACATATGCGATGCTCATGTTATTTAAGTTGTGATTCATGAAGTATTATACTTCAGCTAATATTGCTATATAAAAATGAAAATATGCGGTGTAGATAGCGACAAATAATCGTGACAGCGAATGTAGATTTATAAGTTTACAGAATCCGTTTCTTATTGTACTATCTGATAATTGCTTTGGGAAAAGCGTTGTTCTCTAGTCATTCTAAAGTGTTGTAGCGGTGTAAGTTTCGAATTGCTCGTCGCCAGTGTTGTGCCTTTGCAGGCCGGTAATAGTCATAACGACCGCAGAGATAAAGTACCTTAGCAATCATGATCCTTGGGCCATAACTGCCACAAATAACTTATTTATTTCCTTACCACCGCAAGAAGATGTGATACAAGGTCGGAATGCGAGGAGAATTAACCAGTACCCTTAAATGAAGAGAACTCTAGCCCTTTTAAAATTGCCTGAGTAAACCCATCGGTATTTCCTGGATAGAACACGTCGCGCAGTAATAAACTTACTCTACCTGGAAGACAGGACGCAATTCCTGAAAGAATAAACATCCTACGTACTGCGCAGAACCAATGCGTCAGCCTAACAAGTAAAAAGCTATCGAAGTGACCTAATTTCTGGCGAATTGATTGTCGACATCGAAATCTTGACTGGCACGTTTCAGCGACTGCAACAACATAAAATGGATAGCCAGTTAGATGCCTAATAACATGTTAGATGGAACAATAGTTATAGTCCTGGGATGAGCCTATTATTCCTGAAATAGGTTGACCAGCTTAATCCATGCCATGACGTAAATTGTATCTAGAGTTAGTGAGTTTAATCCTTAGTGAAAGAACTAAAGAAACAAAAAAAAAAAAAAAGAAAGAAAGAAAACAATATATAAAGGAATTCTCAGTTCGAAAATACTTAATGAGATTTAGTCTGGATGTTTGATTGCATACCAAGATTTTTATAATTTTTAATGCCGGAAAATGATACATATTTCAAACAATTCATTGTATACGATCAGTTGAACATAAGTTGCAATAATGTGAAAGTTTTGTTTATATCATTTGACGCATTTTCTCGGTTATCCTCTGATCCGTATTAGAAGAAAAGAATTGCAATTGTGTTCATTAAACCAAACCACTGTTTTGGCTATAACTAAAAACGGTGTTGTCCAGAAGCAATAACTACATAATAGAAAACTTGGATTAAATTTTCATCTCATATTTTTTTAACTAGAAATATATAGGGAATGCGTGGTCGCATTATGATATTACTTTTTTTTTTTTTAGATTTCTTACTTCAAGCTTTTAACTTTCTACTGCAATAAGCAAACTTTTTCTCGAACAGGTGTCTAATAATGGTGTCCATTTTACATTTTCATTTTTAGAAAATATTTTCAACGAAGACCAAGTACCAAGGAAAATAACTTCCGTTCATATTTTTTTCGAAAGAATATTTTAAACGAATTATTTCTGCCTGGATTTATACCTTACACACATATGTATGTGCATGCATGTGTGCATTTTCATAACTTACTATCTAGCTCTACTCACTTATTGAGCACTGTTAAAGTAAATACTAAAAATCGATTAATAAAATATCTCCATATACAATTTAATATAGATACAGGAAATAATAATAATAATAATAATAATAATAATAATAATAATAATAATAATAATGAAGATGATGATTATGATGATGATAATAATGATAATGATAATAATAGGTGTCTCATAATGGTGTCCATTTTACATTTACATTATAATAATAACACTTTTTAATTTTAATTTTCTATTAGTAGATACATCGATAATGCTGAGCTGTAATTGTTTTCGTTTTTGTTTATATTGGTTCTCTAAAATCGATATAGTTCAAATAGTGACAATTTGTTATTTGGAAATAGAAAATGGCTTCGTTTCGCTTAGATTGCGTTTTAATAGCATACCTTTTACACACACACACACACACACACACACACACACACACACATACACACATATATATACATATATATATATACATATATATATACTTTTTATTCGTTTTTGCATAAGCATTAATATGTCCCCACCAATCCATGAGCATGTTCCGGTCAGCTCGTTATTAGTAAGTAGAGAGCTCTTCAGGCGATATAACTTATACAAGAGCATCGCCTGAAAAGCTCTCTAGTTACTAATAACTAGCTGACCGAAACATGCTCATGAATGCGTAGCGAAATATTGATGATTATGTAAAAATAAATAAAAAGTATATCTTGCCCTACTTCGGTATTGAGCTCTCTTGTATTAACCTCGTTATAACTTCATTGTTTACTTTTCCTCTGGAAAATATTAACGTGTATTATATATATATATATATATATATATATATATATATATATATATATATATATATAATGCATATATAATGTATATATATTAAACAACAACGTGTGTGATGTGGTCATACTATTCTTTTAAAACTATACAACTTTCACGTTGCCATAAAAACCGTACCATAACCAGCTCCAAGAAAAGAAATTATTCAACTTTAAAATTAATGCTGTTTATTGCTTATTCACGACCTGAGACGGGCGTTCTCTTAATATATATATATATATATATATATATATATATATATATATATATATATATATGTATATATATATATATATATGTATATATATACATATATATACATATATATATATATATACATATATATGTATATATACATATATATATATACATATATATATACATATATATATACATATATATATACATATATATATACATATATATATATGCATATATATATACATATATATATATATATATATACATATATACATATATATATATATATATATATATATCTTACTCTTTCTCTCTGTCTCTCTCTGTCTCTCTTTCCATATACTAATGGAGATTTGGTATTTCTCTGAAGCCGACCTATGGTATTACTTCTATTGCTATTAATGTACGATTGTACCATTTTCAATGCTCAATCCAGTATACTATATTTAAATGTTCCATCTAGGACTGCAGTGTAGTATCTATTTTATTGTCATATAACAATGTATGTTTTTACTATTCTGAAGTATTTTGGAGTTCAAGACGAGTTAAACTTATAAAAAAAATATATGAGGGTTGTCGCAGTATTATGTGCGGTTTTTTTTTTTTGCGGTGAGTCCAGTAAAAGGCCAAGATACAGTAAGTAAATACTTTGAGTGTTTTGCCGCCTCTACTCCGACGACCCCATTGGTTGTCGTTGCCAGCAGGGCTTGTCTCAAATATCCTGTATTTGTTAAAGCTGAACACAGACGCCGCCTCGTAATTGAAATCGTCCTTTTTCACACGTAACCAATTCGCTTCTTGCACTCGCCCGGGTCGGCTTGTAGCATCTCCAGGGAATATTAAGCCATCTGCTGTCATTTCAATCCTTCCCGTGCTTCTCCTCCTTGCTCAACTTATCTTCCTTTTCTTTCCCTTCACGTCAACATTGCCCCTCTTTCAATATGAAGCAACTAACCAAACCATTTGCACGTCATATTGTAAAAAAAAAAAAAAATGCATTGCAAGCAGATGTGTGCAGTTGTAGAAGTCAGTGAAGTTATCTTATAACTGAGGAAAGAAAGCAATATTTGGTTGCATATGTCACTCCAATAAAATGAAATATATTTTTGTTCAGCATCTTATATATATATATATATATATATATATATATATATATATATATATATATATATATATATAGTAAGTTATAAAATATATATGGCGATTAAGCTACACTGAATATTCCGCGTTTCATCCACTCTAGGACTCTTCAGGCTTATGCGCGAAGTTTGTATATAAAAACGACAAACAACCACAAAATTCGCGCATAAGCCTGAAGAGTCCTAGAGTGAATGAAACGCGGAATATTCAGTGTAGCTTCATCTCCATATATATTTTATAACTTACTAACTAGCTCTACCTACGTATTAAGCACTTTTGAATTAAATACTACAAGTTTACGCATAAATTTATACTATCGTATACTAATTTTATGTGAGTAAATTAAGTAGTTATATATATATGTATATATACGTATATATATATCTATATATATATATATATATATATATATATATATATGCTAGCGGGGGTACCCGGCGTTGCCCGAGTGTTTGTTTTCGGGACGGGGAGGCGGAGTTTTAAAAAATGTTATGGTAGGTAAGTAGGAAGGATCAAACCCGGAGTCATGAGTAAAAGTAGGAAAATTAAGTGTGAAAAAAAAAAAACAAAAAAAACACATCTTCAACGTTAACAGTTCGGCCACCAAGAAAAGTCCATTCCAGTTGTTTAGGAAAAAAAAAACGACTACGGTAGGTCGGCGCGAACGTGAAAATATAATGTGAATTGTCCAGCACGCTAACCACTACGCCACAGAGCACTGCAGCTTAGTTGAGTGATTTTAAATAACTTCACATGAAAGAACTACGAAGCCAAACCGGTGTTCTCTTCTCAACTGTTCCTTGTGAACGATCCCCAACAAACGGTGTTAAGTGGTGGCAGGGGGAGGAGGAATTTTTTAGAGAGAAAATATTTTACCACTTCCATTGATCTTAACCGATTTTGGCCGTGACTTCTCAGCAGAAAAAGTATAGAAATCTAAGATTATCGAGGGATTTGAGAAATAATAAGCCTATAACACACCTCAGATATTGTTCTGCCGTTTGTGCATATTATATTTGCATGAAATATCTTGATTTTTAATCCTATTAATGTCAAAATCAGACGTGAAAAAATGAGTTCATTTTATTTATATAGATAGAAGAAGATAGAAGAATAGAAGAAGATATACTAGCGGGGGTACCCGGCGTTGCCCGAGTGTTTGTTTCCGGGACGGGGGGGGGAGTTTTAAAAAATGTTATGGTAGGTAAGTAGGAAGGATCAAACCCGGAGTCATGAGTAAAAGTAGGAAAATTAAGTGTGAAAAAAAAACAAAAAAAAAACATCTGCAACGTTAACAGTTCGGCCACCAAGAAAAGTCCATTCCAGTTGTTTAGGAAAAAAAAAAAAAAACGACTGCGGTAGGTCGGCGCGAACGTGAAAATATAATGTGAATTGTCTAGCACGCTAACCACTACGCCACAGAGCACTGCAGCTTAGTTTAGTGATTTTAAATAACTTCACATGAAAGAACTACGAAGCCAAACCGGTGTTCTCTTCTCAACTGTTCCTTGTGAACGATCCCCAACAAACGGTGTTAAGTGGTGGCAGGGGGAGGAGGAATTTATTAGAGAGAAAATATTTTACCACTTCCATTGATCTTAACCGATTTTGGCCGTGACTTCTCAGCAGAAAAAGTATAGAAATCTAAGATTATCGAGGGATTTGAGAAACAATAAGCCTATAACACACCTCAGATATTGTTCTGCCGTTTGTGCATATTATATTTGCATGAAATATCTTGATTTTTAATCCTATTAATGTCAAAATAAGACGTGAAAAAATGAGTTCATTTTATTTATATAGATAGAAGAAGATAGAAGAATAGAAGAAGATATACTAGCGGGGGTACCCGGCGTTGCCCGAGTGTTTGTTTCCGGGACGGGGGGGGAGTTTTAAAAAATGTTATGGTAGGTAAGTAGGAAGGATCAAACCCGGAGTCATGAGTAAAAGTAGGAAAATTAAGTGTGAAAAAAAAAACAAAAAAAAAACATCTGCAACGTTAACAGTTCGGCCACCAAGAAAAGTCCATTCCAGTTGTTTAGGAAAAAAAAAAAAAACGACTACGGTAGGTCGGCGCGAACGTGAAAATATAATGTGAATTGTCTAGCACGCTAACCACTACGCCACAGAGCACTGCAGCTTAGTTTAGTGATTTTAAATAACTTCACATGAAAGAACTACGAAGCCAAACCGGTGTTCTCTTCTCAACTGTTCCTTGTGAACGATCCCCAACAAACGGTGTTAAGTGGTGGCAGGGGGAGGAGGAATTTATTAGAGAGAAAATATTTTACCACTTCCATTGATCTTAACCGATTTTGGCCGTGACTTCTCAGCAGAAAAAGTATAGAAATCTAAGATTATCGAGGGATTTGAGAAATAATAAGCCTATAACACACCTCAGATATTGTTCTGCCGTTTGTGCATATTATATTTGCATGAAATATCTTGATTTTTAATCCTATTAATGTCAAAATCAGACGTGAAAAAATGAGTTCATTTTATTTATATAGATAGATAGATAGAAGAATAGAAGAAGATATACTAGCGGGAGTACCCGGCGTTGCCCGAGTGTTTGTTTCCGGGACGGGGGGGAGTTTTAAAAAATGTTATGGTAGGTAAGTAGGAAGGATCAAACCCGGAGTCATGAGTAAAAGTAGGAAAATTAAGTGTGAAAAAAAAAACAAAAAAACAAAAAACATCTGCAACGTTAACAGTTCGGCCACCAAGAAAAGTCCATTCCAGTTGTTTAGGAAAAAAAAAAAAAACGACTACGGTAGGTCGGCGCGAACGTGAAAATATAATGTGAATTGTCTAGCACGCTAACCACTACGCCACAGAGCACTGCAGCTTAGTTTAGTGATTTTAAATAACTTCACATGAAAGAACTACGAAGCCAAACCGGTGTTCTCTTCTCACCTGTTCCTTGTGAACGATCCCCAACAAACGGTGTTAAGTGGTGGCAGGGGGAGGAGGAATTTATTAGAGAGAAAATATTTTACCACTTCCATTGATCTTAACCGATTTTGGCCGTGACTTCTCAGCAGAAAAAGTATAGAAATCTAAGATTATCGAGGGATTTGAGAAATAATAAGCCTATAACACACCTCAGATATTGTTCTGCCGTTTGTGCATATTATATTTGCATGAAATATCTTGATTTTTAATCCTATTAATGTCAAAATCAGACGGGAAAAAATGAGTTCATTTTATTTATATAGAGAAGATAGATAGAAGATAGATAGAATAGAATAGAAAGAAGATAGAAGAAGATAGATAGATAGATAGATAGATAGAAGAAGAAGATAGAATAGAATAGATAGATAGAAGAAGAAGAGAAGAGAAAAAATGAGTTCATTTTATTTATATAGAGAAGAGAAAGAGAGATATATATATATATACAGAGTTTTGATGAATATTTCCCATCTCATATCGAGTTCGGCGTCTAATCTGTTAGGCGAACAAATCATTTAAAGATTTTGGAGTCTGTCTCTATTGTGGTGCGTCAACCTTCTTTGTGCCGGCAAAAGGAAACATCCAACGCATTGTTTCTTTTTTGGGAACTTAGAATCTTTTCTCCCGTTTTTTTTCTGTTTTTTTTTTTCTCCCTCGTTGTGCCAATATTTTAATCGTTTTTAAACATTAATAAATTTATTTTAGTGTCCCCGTACTTTTGGCACATTTAATAAGTTCCCCATTAGAACTCTTTATTTTCGACATAATATTATTTTGTACGCTATCGATTTTCTCCTGGTGAGATGATAGCCGAAAGAGCTTTTGAGAAACTTCCGCTTATTATTTTCAAAACTGTATTATAAATTCTGTACCTCTAAACATTTACTTATATATATATATATATATATATATATATATATATATATATATATATATATATATATATATATATATAAGTGAGTGTGTCTGTGTGTGTACATTTCCATTACCAAACTACTCTGTCATTTTTTTTAAATACAATTTTCACCCCAAACAAGGCACAGTGTCACTTTGAAGTAGGGTGCTACTATCGGGTACGTAAGTTGCAGGGATATTATTAAGGGAAATGAGTAACAAGATGACAGTTCACATTACACTTGAACTTCTGCATGTCAGTACAGTTGGAAAAGCAGAAACCCGGAAGGGATTTCCAAAGTCTGGCAGTTCTGGGGAAGAAACTACTGGAGTAGAAGACTTTCTTACACCTAGGGAGCTCTACTGTGTAGGGGGGATATAGCTGCTTGTCGGGTTTGTCAAGGATATTTACGTCAAGGAGGTACAAGTGCATTCACCATTAAAATACTTGTAGAACAGGCGGAGGGATGCAACATTTCATCGATGAGACAGAGGCTGAAGCCTAGATGACAGTTCAGGACCTATCAGGTTGGCGACTCTCTTTTTAACCCTGTCCAGGAATGAGAGACAAATAGCAGATGCACCAACCCAAAATGTGACAACAGTACTCCATACATGGGCGAATGGTGGCCTTATAGAGGTACAAGATACTTTCAGGCGTAAGTAGCTTTTTCTAACATGGTAGAGACAGCCCACTTTCCTCGCAGCAGCCTTAGCAATGCTCTCAATGTATCTATTCATGTTGCCTGTGAACGTTAGACCGAGGAGTTTAAAGGAAGTACTTTCGTGTAATGTGTTTTTGGCCATTACTATTGGTTGTAGAGAAGATTTCTTGTAATTATTGAAAGAAACAAGCTTAGTCTTATTGAACGTGAACATCCATTTTTGTCCCCATTGCTCTACAGATTGGAGGTCGTCCTCTAGTGATTCTGCCATTTTCTTACATATGTGCTCATTTGTTTTCCCCTTGTGCCTGTTATAGAGAGTGGTGTCATCAGCAAATATACCCATCTCAGAAACAATTTTATCAGGGAGGTCGTTTATGAATATCAGGAATGATAAAGGTCCCAACATAGACCTCTGAGGTACTCCCGCATATATATCATATTGTTTAGATTACGACCGTCGAGGGAAACCTGGACTTTTCTTTTACTTAAGAATTATTTAATTACATTATGTATTCGTCCAGTGATACCATATGATCTGGTTTTCCTTAGAACACCAACGTGTCACACCCTGTCAAAAGTCTTAGATATATCGAGGGCTACAGTTCTCCTCTCCCTTGCTTTGTTTGGTGAATGGTATGCACGGTCAGAGATTACAGTTAGGATATTTGCTGTAGAACGGGCTTGCCTAAATCCATATTGATTGTCGGTCAGAAGTTTAGCAGCTGTAAGTCTACAGATTCGAGATTTGACATAAGGAGTATTAAGATTTGGGAAAATCTTTTTAATCGGTTTTCGGCCAGAAATTTGGCTGTCATGGATTCAAAGTTCAACGATTTGACTTTTGAACACTCTACACAACTTCTCCGCTAATTTTGGGTCCAAAGACTCGAAATTTTAGATGTAGGTTACTTAAATATGGATGAAACATTTTAATTCGATTGGAGCCCAAAACAATAAATGGTAAGGGGTCAAAATTGGGGTCAAAGTTAAAAAAAAAATGACATCTGCGGTCTCTACCAAATTACTCAGCTAATTTTTCGTCTAAACATTTGAAATTTTCCTTAAAGTGTATTCAGACATAGAGCAAGCTTTTTAATCGGTTTTTGGCTGAAGATTTGGCTGCAAGGAGTCAAAGTTCTAACGATTTTACCTTTGCGGTCTCTAGCAAACTATTCAGCCAATTTTGGATCTAAATATTCAAAATTTTACATAAAGGGTATTCAGACAAGCAGCAAGCTTTCTAATCAGTTTTTATGCGAAAATTGTGCTGCCAAAAGGTCTAAATTAAAAGAATTGACTTTTGTAGACTTGGCCAATTTTAGATCTAAACACTTGAAATTTTAGATGTAGGTTACCTGGACATGAGTCAAACTTTTTAATATATATATATATATATATATATATATATATATATATGCACGTAAAGTTATGAAATGTACATAGGACCCGAGCAAAGCCGAGCTGAACTGCTGGTACATATATTTATATATATATATATATATATATATATATATATATATATATATATATATGTACATGAAGAATCACACACACACACACACACATATATATATATATATATATATATATATATATATGAAGAGTCACACACACGCACGCACACACACACACAGACACACACACACAGACACACACACACACACACACACACACACACACACACACATATATATATATATATATATATATATATATATATATATATATATATATATATGGCTCTTACTTCATATCCAATATTTACTTACCCTTACTTTCTGCAACATACGGTGACAAGAAAAGGGGAAGCGGTTAAAGGGGAAAACATACGTTATGCAAATATGTTAAGTAGGCGAGCCTTGCCATTTTGCCATCCTTAAAAAACAGTATTCAAAAGTATCGCTTTTATTTGGATGCTTTCATTTTAATGAAGGCATTTTTGTCGGTCACGCTTCAGTTTAAACGTTGCTGTCTTTCTCAACTCTATTAATATTTTGATGGCAGGTGCGTTAATCCTTGTCCTCTTTCGAACCCCCCCCAAAAAAAAAAAAAAATTCTCAACAAGGAATTGGTTAGTTAACATTATAAAGCACTGTTTTCTTCTGGCCGAAATGAAATCTAATCAAACAAAATATTAATTAAACAAAACTTCTTTCCAAGAAATTTCCATGAGTTTTACAGTACGATGTAAACAAATTAATAAAACCTCTTTCTCAATCTTTTTTTTATCGGTTCCGTCATCTAACTGAAAATCGCATTAACTCTTGTCCTTGAGTGGCTTTTGGCATTGATAAGTGATGATTCATTCCTATAAAAATAGAAATCTCATCACTAAACACCCATCTTAAGAATTTCCTTTACTTAATCATCATCGTCAATTGGATTGCGCAATGGTGCTAGTGCAGTATAATGAGATTAAAATAAATTTCAAAACTTATGAAAAATTATTGAGTAGAAGATCTGCTAGAAAGACAGATATTAGCGAAAATAGAAAGTTGAGAATTTGGCAAAATCATAGATTTCAGTTACCTCCCCTGAATTTTTAGAATTCTTCAACATTAACCAATAAAACTACAATTCGATAAATTTTATTTTTCTACTCGATCATTTTTTTTTATAATTTTTGGAAATTTTACTAATTTCCACATGATACGCCAGTACATAATGTTTTTGCGTAAAAAAAAAGCATTTATTTTAATTTGAATTATACTGCACGAGCGCCGATTGTTTAAATTAATTAATAAGTTTAATATTCTTTTATTCATGAGCCACTATTTACAAAGGCCAAAAACCATTCGATGATTAGTTTTAATTAGATTTCAGTTGGATGATAAGTAATACTATGAGAGAATTGTAAATAATGCAATGCTCGAAATATGATCTAAGAGAACGGCTCGATAAGTATTTGTTGACAAAGATGACGTGTTGACGTATGCAGATAAGCGCGCGCACACACACACACACACACACACACACACACACATACACACACACACATATATATATATATATATATATATATACAGAGAGAGAGAGAGAGAGAGAGAGGGGGGGAGAGAGGGTGTTTAGTCTTATTAGAGGATAATAAGTCGATATATATCCACACTATGCTGGTTTAATCTCGGAAGTATTTTCCATACATTTCAATCACACAAAATACATCATAAAACATACATGCCATTAATTAACTGAAGTATTATCTAGCACATACTGTGTTTTGACCCTCACTCTTATATTATACTGTATCTATCACTCTCGCTTCTGTCATTCAATCTCTGTCCATCTTTCTCTGTGTCTGTCTATCTATTTGTTTGTTTGCCTCTCTCCCTATCCTATCTGTCTATCTCGCTTTATTAATAATCAATCGTAATAAAGAAACGACATAATTAAAAAGATTGTAAATATCCCTTATAAAAAGAAGGGATTATGACCTCAATTATTAATACTATTTATTTTGTAATTGGAGAGCGTACAGAAAGAGACTCATTTCGGATTGTTTTCTTATTGTTTTAAATATTTAACTGCCCTTTCATGCTTACTTTTCCCCTACAAACAATCTAACTGTAACTCAATGGGTCACTTAACGAATCACATTTCTTGTAGTACATTATACACACACACACACACACACACACACACACACATATATATATATATATATATATATATATATATATATATATATATATATATACTACTTAGCTCTACTCACGTATTGACTCGGCCGTCTATATGACAGCAGATGCTTCTAAAGTCTTGACCTTATTAGCAAAATCATATTGCTAAAAATTTCCAAATATTCCATGTTTAAACAAGAAACATTTTGTAATAGCTAGTGAAAATTGTTGATTTCATTTATCAGAGATCTAATCCCTTGAATGGGAACATATTTAGTTATCCAAAGACTAAAAACACATAAACAGTATGACCAAGAGTGTCTCAACCCCAGAAATTCTGATAACAAAACAAAACCAATTAACCCAATAATAATTCTAGACACATTTCAATTTCATAGATGCAATGCACATATTTTATTCTAAAAACATAGTGAAAAACAAACGAAAAAAACTTGTTAATCTTTTCTATTTTTATAATGAATGACATTGCCATCATACTAGTTCGCGCAGAAAATGTTCTGTCCATTTATTTAGATAAGAGACTATTGAGCAGACGTTAAAAGCTAAACAAACCGTCATCCCAAGATTGCGCGTTTCAAACAGGTTACAAAAACACAGAGAGCGTCGAAAAGGACCCCGGGTGAATAACGATTGTTTCAATACTTCCGACTGGGAAGTGCGTGACCTTTGTTCGTCGACGCCGGGTCAGTTCCGCTTTTTTAGTCATGTGCTTCGATGATCTTAACCGCGGAATAACCGGAAGTCGGCCATTGTTAACAAACTCATCTCTCATCGTTTTGTCTTCTTGTGTAGTCTTTACCTCCATTGCTTGGTCTTCACCTAAAAAAACGACATACTTCGTTTCAAACTAAAGCCAACTATATGTATGTGTATATGTATGCTTGTATATACTTGTACGCGTGTATATGCGTGTATATACTTCTTTTTAAAGACATACCTCGTTTTAAACTAACTTACTATATATATATATATATATATATATATATATATATATATATATATATATATATATATATATATATATTCGACATTTGCTTCAAAGTTTTTTAGCGTTCATTTTTTGTTTTCGCATTTTTAACTCTTCTATCCTAATTATATTTTTAAAATAAAAGTGATTACTACAGTATTATTTGGTCGTTAAATCATTTATAACTGAAACTCTGTCATTGTTAACACATCCATTATTCATCAGTCCTTTTTGTCTTTTTCTCGTATCACTTTATCTAGATTGCCTAAACTTGACTAAAATATTACTACTACTACTACTACTACTAATACTACTACTAATAATAATACTTCCCAAGGAACAGAAAAATGAGCCAAATTCTTAACAAATTTTGTTTGGCTAATGTTGTTCTAATCTTATAAAAATTTATTTCGTGTAAATGACTTCTAAAACTTTCAATCTTCAAATAAAAAGACCTGTTAAGAAATTCAAAATCATAAATAAACTTTTATTCTAGAGTTTAAATGCTTCAAAATCCCTTCCAACTTTCACAGGGTTAAAATTAAGTCATTCTTTTCTTTCGGCTATTAAAAATAAAAATAAATAAACTGGCTGACTTATTTAAGAATAGGCTGAAATGCATTGTGGTGGATTTAATTTCGTAATTAGATGATGATTTAAATTAGGACTTAAAAAATTTGGTTTATTTTGCGCCAATGGACTTTTGATTTCAACAAATATTAGATTAACGAAAATTATAAATTCAATTCTCGCAGTTACGAGAAAAACACGTACATATGCACAGACGAAGAGTATTTTGGTATAATTTCTGTGTTAATTGTAATTATTGTAAAGGGATGCGATCCTTCGTTTCCTTAGGTGTTCAAGAACTTCTTTTTCTTATTTATCATCAGTCTGTTCATACGTTCCCATCATAAATATATCTCTCGTATAAAAAAGATAAGCAAAGCAGCAGACTGTGACGCCCCCCCACCCCTGTTGTAGGATTCTTTCGTTTATGTTTATTTCCTTTTGTTTTTGATTTTGTTTTTTTTTTTAATTCTCTTACCCGGTTTCCTTTTTCACTTCTTTTCTTAGAGTTTGACGCATATTTTGCCAAACTTTCTTTTTTGTTGTTGCCTTTTGTTGTTGTTTTTTTGTTGTTTTTTGTTATTTTATTTCTTTCATATTCCCATCATATTCCCGTTTATATTACGTAGTACGCTTTCACTGAATTTCTCGTTCTATCAGCCTTAATATTTTCGGGGGTTCTTCTTCTTATTCTTTGTCGTAGTAGTAGTGGTAGTGGTAGTAGTAGTAGTAGTAGTAGCAGTAGTATGCTTTTTATTTCCATATTTATATATATATATATATATATTTTATATAAATATAAATATATATATTATACTAGCGGGATCTATGGAAATTCCACAGCGGCATCTTACATATGTAATATATTGCTGCTGGGCATTCTGTGGCCGTTCAGCGTGAATAGAAACCTCGCGATATTATTGTACCTATTTACAATGCCTCCCCACGGGACAGAGTTAGACACCAGGGTCGTTTTTTAACGTGGAGAAAAGGTACAAAAATAAAAATTGTCTCAGTCGTGAAGGATTTCTCCTCCACTGAAAGAGAACGAGAAATGGAAGTGCCGCATCTAAAGAACAGATACTACACTTTGAGGTATTTATTTGCTCCCCACTGAGCAAATTAGGCACAAGGCCGATTTTTAATGTGAGGAGTGAAGGGGAAATGGGGATGAACTCACCGGGAAGTAGGGGAGCTGGATAGTGACAATTGGTATGAAGGGTTGCCCCTACATTGACCAAGGTCTTATCTGTGGGGTCGCCCCCACATAGGGTCTTTGCTTGCAGTATCTGCCGGAACATATCGTATTTATTTGCTCCCCCACCGAGCAAATTAGGCACAAGGCCGATTTTTAATGTGAGGAGTGAAGGGAGGGGGAAGGGAAAAAGGGGACCAGCTCCCGAGAGGTTGGAAATGGGAGCTGGTTAATGGTCAGGCATGTGGGGTTTCCCCCACATCTGGTCTTTGCTAGTCATAGCTAGTCATAGCTTGCAGTATCTGCCGGAACAGATGGTATTTATTTGCTCCCCCACCGAGCAAATTAGGCACAAGGCCAATTTTTAATGTGAGGAGTGAAGGGAGGGGGAAGGGAAAAAGGGGACCAACTCCCGAGAGGTGGGAAATGGGAGCTGGTTACAGGTCAGGCATGTGGGGTTGCCCCCACATCTGGTCTTTGCTAGTCATAGCTAGTCATAGCTTGCAGTATCTGCCGGAACATATCGTATTTATTTGCTCCCCCACCGAGCAAATTAGACACAAGGCCGATTTTTAATGTGAGGAGTGAAGGGGAAATGGGGACCAACTCCCCGGGGAGTAGGGGAGCTGGATAGTGACAATTGGTATGAAGGGTTGCCCCTACATTGACCAACGCCTTATATGTGGGGTCGCCCCCACATATGGTCTTTGCTTGCAGTATCTGCCGGAACAGATGGTATTTATTTGCTCCCCCACCGAGCAAATTAGGCACAAGGCCAATTTTTAATGTGAGGAGTGAAGGGAGGGGGAAGGGAAAAAGGGGACCAGCTCCCGAGAGGTTGGAAATGGGAGCTGGTTAAAGGTCAGGCATGTGGGGTTGCCCCCACATCTGGTCTTTGCTAGTCATAGCTTGCAGTATCTGCCGGAACATATCGTATTTATTTGCTCCCCCACCGAGCAAATTAGACACAAGGCCGATTTTTAATGTGAGGAGTGAAGGGGAAATGGGGACCAACTCCCCGGGGAGTAGGGGAGCTGGATAGTGACAATTGGTATGAAGGGTTGCCCCTACATTGACCAACGTCTTATATGTGGGGTCGCCCCCACATATGGTCTTTGCTTGCAGTATCTGCCGGAACAGATGGTATTTATTTGCTCCCCCACCGAGCAAATTAGGCACAAGGCCAATTTTTAATGTGAGGAGTGAAGGGAGGGGGAAGGGAAAAAGGGGACCAGCTCCCGAGAGGTGGGAAATGGGAGCTGGTTAAAGGTCAGGCATGTGGGGTTGCCCCCACATCTGGTCTTTGCTAGTCATAGCTAGTCCTAGCTAGTCATAGCTTGCAGCATCTGCCGGAACAGATGGTGTTTATTTGCTCCCCCACCGAGCAAATTAGGCACAAGGCCGATTTTTAATGTGAGGAGTGAAGGGAGGGGGAAGGGAAAAAGGGGACCAGCTCCCGAGAGGTGGGAAATGGGAGCTGGTTAAAGGTCAAGCATGTGGGGTTGCCCCCACATCTGGTCTTTGCTAGTCATAGCTTGCAGTATCTGCCGGAACAGATGCTACACTTTGATCTTGGTCAAAAGGCCAAGTAACTGTGTATCTAAGTAATCTGGTTAATGTAGGTAGTGTCAGAATATATCTGGTTATTTCGGTTTATCTCCGATATGCTTATAAGAGTCTGTGAGAGTGCCATCGTATGGATGCCCGGCGCGAATGGAAACCCCACGATATCATTATAACATCTTTAGATAGAACATATACTACCCTTGGATTCTAGCATAAATGTCATATTTTAGTTTCACGTACGATCCAACAACAACATAACTTTTTTAAATTTTAATTTTTTTACATTGAATCTTTGATGATTGGGAGATCCTATTTATTAAAAATGAGAGATAGAAGGTGATACCATACTACGGACATTAAATTAGCGTGTATCTATATATCTATACACTAATCTGATGTCCATTATATGTTACCACCTACTATCCTCCTTTTTACTAAATAGGATCTCCAGATCAAATAATTTATAATCTGGAAACCGTGACACACGTACGTACGTTAAAGGTATTACCGTATTAATATATAGATATCTATATTATATTTCTCTTTGACTGTGTGTTTGTCCGTTCGATCTGGCTGAAAAATTGTATGAACCATTGTTATGGCAATCTGCGGCGAACTAAGTCCAATGGTATCCGTCCGATGCACAGTTAGGGGTTAATAGGGATTGGTCACCAAAACACGGTATTTAGACTAGAAGTTTTCTCGGAAACTACTGAGGTGATCTGGCTGAAATTTTGTGTTGCCTTTGTTATCATAATGTGTAGCGAAATAAGTATTAGTGTATCCATTCGATGTACAGTTACAAATTAATAGGATTAGTATTTAATGCAAAAATGAGCACATATTTAATCATATTCATTCATCAGTTTGGCATAAATCATTCAATTTAAGTCAATAAGCTATAACTTTTGGCCGTTTTTTAACGAGCGAAAATGTCTCGAAATATAACATTTCTACTATATACTACTACTATATAACATATAAGAATATAACATTTATACTATATTCTACTATATTAGCAGGGCTATTCGTTGTCGCCGGAGATCCTAATTTACGTAAATTACGGTACAGAATAAACTAAACCATTTGCTTAATATTGAAATTTGAAATAATTGTTGAGCTTTATATTGTCCAGATAAGTCTCCTCTTATAGAATTGAGCTCTTTTCTTCTAACGCACTAAGATATATATATATATATATATATATGTGTGTGTGTGTGTGTGTGTGTGTGTGTGTGTGTGTGTGAGTGAGTGTGTGGGTCTGTCTGCGTGTCTGTGTCTCTTTTACAGCTAAATGTGGGTCAACCGATAAATATCGAAAAAAGTATGCTATTAAATTTATATTGGTGTTATAGGTGACGGTGTGAGGAGTTCTGAGTGTAACAGTAAAAGTCCACGTCTTCCTCTATTTATGACTAAGCAAAAATAAAATATTGATCAGGATTAAATATTCAAACATCATTGGCATCTTCACATTTATCAAAGGATTTCGATCACATTTTTGTAGGTAGCAAACTTATAAGAGCAAATGATTATCTACTTAATCTCATATCACGCCTCCATCCAGCTTTCATGTGTGACTACGCACAATTAAAGAAAACTAGTAAAAAAAAAGTAAACGACTTCAAACACTTAAAATAGACTTTGAAATTAGTTCTCTATTTAAAACATCGTCCATCAATGCTTGAAGTGTTCGAGGGAACATAAACCCCACTACTTAAATATGTTACTTCAGATTTTAATGAAACTGTTTTAAAAGTAAAAAAAAATAAAATCAAATAACAGTAAGTCAACATAAACTTTTTATATGTAAAACTTAAAATATAACATAATGTCAGTGATTTTCAACTTCAACTAAAACACACACAAACTCTCTTCACTAGAAAAAACTACAAAGACCTTAACATAGACCATGTAATTAGCTCACTCAATTTATCATTCATCTATGTTCGATGACAAACAACTAATGTATCATCACACTTTACATCACGTTTCTTTCTTTTTTCTTCTTCTTTTCTAACCATATGCCCCCAAAATATGACATTTTTCAATTGATTTTTCCAAGTATTCTAACCACTGCCCGAGGGTCCTTGCGGTTAGAGTACTTGGAAAAATCAATTGTAAAAAGTGATATTCTCAAGATGAGACCAGCAGTCCGATGAATCCAAATAATACGAATTACTTTTCTAATATATATATATATATATATATATATATATATATATATATATATATATATATAAATATATGTGTGTGTGTGTGTGTGTGCAAGTGTATCGACTTAATAGTCAATCCTTTTTTTCTACTCACGTTCATCCCCGACAAAGCACTTCGCCACTTGAACGTGAGGGGCTACTGTTTGGGGCCATGTCTAGGAAAGATTGACAAGATGTTAGTTTACATTACACTTAAACTTCTGTATATCAGTGCAGTCAAAGGAGCAGGTAGCAGGAAGGGAACTCCAAAGTCTAGCTGTTCGAGAGAAAAAGCTATTAGAGTAGAAAGCCTTCTGTTATTTGGGGACCACAACAGTGAAAATGTGTGATTTTACTATTAAGTGGGTTTCTAGGGATATATACGTCGAGGAGGCACAAGTGCAGCTAGTTCATCAGAGCACATTTTATTAAAATACTTGTAAAACAGGCACAGAGATGTAAGATTGCGTCGATGGGACAGGGGTTGGAGCTTAGTTGACAAATCCCATCTTTATATTTTTGTATTTTTTTTCATATGGACATCAATTAACTAATATTCTTTAAATTTCAATTTCTGTTTAAAAAACCCTTCAGCTGAAATTTCAAATTTCATACACTTTATCTAATCAAACCATGTAATATATTTTGATTTGAAAAGGGAACATAAATTCTTAGACCCGGGATTTTGTAATATTATATGCTGATTTAAATCTTCGTAAATGTACATAAAAGTGGCACAGAACTGTTCTGTTCGACGAATTAATACGGACTGTCCTGGCGAGCATTCGTCTAGTTTGTTCATATAATTATTCGTTCATTTACTTTTCTTTAATTATAAATGATTAGCTTTGAACAGATCCGCAATTTAAATCACCTTTGATTCTAATTATTTGCTTCGTTTGAAAATAAATAATTGCAAACGTTTGATAGAAAGTAAGAAATTAAACTTATTTGCTGCGTGTTCTCTTTCATTATTATTTTAATTAAATTTTTCTGGAAATTTTCTTTCATCTTTGAAAATTAAGTTTGGAGGATGTTTTATCGTGAGCACATATTATTTAATCAGGAATGATTAATGCATACCAACTGTGTTTGAAAAGTGCTCTTTCAGAGCGCCACCTTTATTTTCATTAATCGCCAATTTTCCCTAAACAGTAAAGATTAGGTACTTTTGCATTAAACGAACGGCTCCATTTTTTTTTGTGTGTGTGTGTGTGTTTCATTAAACTGTCGCTAGGTGGCGCTTATCGGTCAAAGAACTTCAACCTGATTAAAAAGTGTCAATAAGTCGATCAAGTTCATACATGACATTCCAATCAAATTGTTAATTAATTTTAAAATGAAATATATATATATATATATATATATATATATATATATATATATATATATATATATATATATATATATATATAACTTTGTTGACCCCCTCAACAGGTGCCACAAAAATATACTTTGCTACAGTGATAATTTTACTTTAAATCAAAAAATATTTCGGGGAAAAAAAATTCCAATGTTGCTTTAAATTTAAAAAATGTTTTATTAAAATTATATTTTCCAACGCAGACATTTCAATAAATGTTTTTACAATCACAGGGTGGTCGCTAGAAAAGCGGGAAATTTGTCAAACAACGATTTATTTTAATAAAGAATAATTTTTAGAAAGTTTTTCAAAGACAAATGTCATATTATACTCATAGATACTCAAAATGTCGTCCGTGCACTTCACTGCAGCGTCTTAACCTAGACATCCAAGCTCTTGTGGCGTTTTGAAGGGTAACTTGTGGGATATCATTTCAAGCTCTAGCCAAGCACGTTTTCAAGTCATCAATAGAGTGTAAGTCAAGTCGACAGTTCAGGTGAAACAGTCAAATCCTTCACGGTTTGGGCCTGGCGCCAGCTCTGGCCCCGGGCCTTTTTGGCCTATGGGCCAAAATCAAAGACCATATGTGAGGGCAACCCCACATATAAAACCATTGCCCATGTGGCAATCAGTTATTGGTCAATGTAGGGGATCCCTTCATAGCAATTGTCACTATCCCTCCACATAAAAAAACAGCCTTGTGCCTTATTTGCTTAGTGGGGAAGCAAATAAATACACAGCCAAATCCTTCACCGTGGCTAGTGCTTCGTCTGAAATTCGGTTCTTTGGTCCCGTTCCTTTCTGGCGAGTACCAGCTGCTTCAGGACCTTCTCGTTTTAAAGTTGAAACAACATTATCAAACTGATGCTTTGTAATCGTTGAAAAATAATTCGGTAACACAGCCAGACATTATCTCTGTCTCCAAGTCGGATTTTCACTTTTGAAAAGAATCATCTTTGAAAATCTGAAAGCTGTTTTTACTGCTGCCATCCATAATGTGGGTATCAAAATCTAAATCGAAGAAATAAATAAGCAAAAAGTAATAAAATCAATATGCAGATTGCACACCCATTCGACAACAAAAGAACCAATAAAAAATAGCAATCACGCATTTTATTCATGATCTAAACTGACCTTCAAATTTCCCGCTTTTCTAGCGACGACCCTGTATATATTGACACATTTTTATACAATAAATGTTTTTGTTTTCAAATATTTTTGTGTTCGTAAAAAGAAACAAAAAACAAAAAACAAACAAAAAACATTGTTTATTTATTTGTCATGTTATTTGACCAAAAAGAGTTATCGCCCCCGAAAAATGGCACCGTCCGTTTAATGCAGAAGTGCCAACGATTATGTATCTATACTCCTTTCTGCTTTTCCTATTTGTCTATCAGCCCTCTCTCTCTCTCTCACTCTCTCTCTCTCTCTCTGTATATGTGTGTATCGTCCTCAGTCTATCAATGTTTTTCTCGTTCTCTCTGACGCAATGTGTCTGTTTTCCTTTGTATCTTTATTTGGAGGTAAGCAACATATGATCGATCTTTGTAAAATCTTTTTCTAATCAATACATGGCATTCCAGAATTTAAAAAAATATATATAAAGCTAAAAGTAAATTTTACTTATTTAAAAGAATTATGTCGTAAAACTAAAAATCGATAATGTTTAATGTTTCTAACTAAATTAGTCTAAGTGCAAAATCTATTAAAACGTGTTCCACTATTAATTTTTATATAGTCTCTTGATATTAAGAAATACACCAATTTTATCAATATATATATATATATATATATATATATATATATATATATATATATATATATATATAAAGAAAGACAAACCTGTAGCCTTTTAGGAAATTTTTCAACGTTTCGTCCCTATTTTGTGGGGGTTCTTTAGGAAATGATTGATATGAATGAGGAAATAAAACAAAATATACCATTATAAACAGAAAGAACTTCGCGTCTTTCCCTCTGAAAAATTATATATATATATATATATATATATATATATATATATATATATATATATGATCTTGGAAGTTTAAAACTATATAAAAAAGCATTAAGTCCAATGGTTACTGATTTGGTAAGTGAAAGTTCTTTAGAAAAATATAAGGATTTTCTGAAGATTCGAAACCCTAGTACTATCTTCAATCGTTTGTTTTTATTCATGCTTTCTTTAAACATTTGAGTTTTTCTACATTGCTACCAACCTTCATAATTACCCACATAATTGTTTACCAGGAGTAATTTAAGCAAACTATATTTCTCTTGTATTACTTTTAAGTTATTGAACCGAAGAACATCAAAATCTGTGGGGATGATACGTTACCTAGACAAATTGTTGTAAGGAGATTATATTTATTTATTTATTTTTCGAAATGTCGATGGAGAAAATAAAATCTATTACTTCAATATGTCATCTAGGATTTTAAGGAAATTTAAACTATAACAACAGTAAATAAAATCAAATAAATATATATCGAAGCAGTCGCACAAAGAGCTTCAACACTAAAGAAATATAAACGTTTGATATAGAAAACTTAAAAATAACCAAAGAGTGCCAATGGTTTTCGACTTCATCCAAATCAAAGGCAAACTCTTTTCACTAGTAAAGTATTACAAACATCTTTAAATAGACCATGAAATTATAACACATCGTTCGCCTGTGCTCGAACACAAACAGCTAATTGTTTATTACTCTTTATATAAACTAAAAACAGACGAGCGTTCATGAAATAAACAAATATAAATGCGACAAACATTTGGCCATGGATTTTTCCATACTTCTACGTAGCTCAATTACAATTACCTCACCTTAGCCTCATATTTTATATCTCTAACACTATATTTCCAGCACTATTTGTAATAAGTGGGAATATATTGAGAGCGCTAATGAATCCAGTTACCCATAAAAAAATAAAAGCGTGATCATGGATATGTAAGAATCTTTAACTGGGTCTTAATTCCACAAAATTAAAACAATTTTTAGCTCATCTCTACTTATGTGCACTTTATTGTTACATAGTTTTAATCATACGAAGATCGTTCCAAAAGTAAGGTCTCCTATTTTTAAACCGAAAAACTAAAACGTTGAAGGGTTACAGAGATAGAAGTAGTACCATTAAAACAAGCAAACTTTTTTGCTCCAGAATTTATTTTTCTACATAGTACTCACCATTCTCAATGCACTTTTGTCAGCCTTTTTTGATTCCTCGGTCGTAAAATTTCGGAGCGCTATTTGTCACATCACTGTCGTCATTCTGAAATCAACAAACCCATTCCCAAAATGTGTTGATATTAGCTGCACCGGTTTCGTAAATGTTCAACAGGCACCGGTGAATGTTGATAGGTTTAATATTTTCTGCACTCAATGACACATCTCTGCTTCTGATGCACGTCCATGACAAGAGTTGCTTTCTTAGAGTCTCATACCGTTAATATCTCTAATAGAGGGATGAAACTTTCAGGTCATGAATGCATACGTTCAGTCATCGTAACAATGCACTTTGCAATCCCCTCTGATCTATTCTGAAGGAATAAAAAATAGGAAGCATTACTTTTGGAACATGCTTCGTATCATGTGCTGTTTAATGACACTAGATACCTTATCAATAAATGTATCAAACATTGATGTTATTGTTTTTTTTTCCTTTGCAAAACTCAATCATGTTCTGTAAATTAAATAAAGCAAAATCAACAATTTTCTCTACAAACATCATGATTTGAAGGCATAAGGAACTTGAAAAATGTAAAAATGATTGAATTTGGAATTAAATACCACAAAGATGAGTGATACGCCATAAAATAAAAACAACCAATCAACATATCATGTTTATCTGATGCATGGACGAATTTTAAAACAGACGTCTTCAAAAGTGTTCTTGAATTGACGTTTTATATTCTGAATTGAATTCGATTTACATAATATGCAACATGCATAGGGGTTGAATTGAAAATTGGAGTAAATATCAGTTGCTAACAATCGTTTAATGTGAGTTTAACTTTACGCAATATAAACGACTTTTTTTATTTAAGTTGTGTAATACGTATTTTCACACAGATATTACCATATTAATATGTTTATCTTTATCATTTTGGAGTATTTGCAAAGATTGTATTGAACTGAGGATAGTACGCGTTTTACAACTAGTAAAATATATAAAAAATTATATACATTTTTTAAAATGAAAATCGCTCCAGGCAATGCATGAAGCCACTTAATATAAGGAGCTAAAAGAAACACTTAAATGTCCAAAACTAGTCAACGATAGATGTATATGGATGGATTTCAACACAGGAAAGAGCTATTCGCTTATAGAATGTGAAGACTAAAGGACAAAATAAGGAAAGAATTATGAGCCGTTGATAGGAAATCCAATGTTCATTCTTTAAAACCGAGCTATTATGAAGTTTTTCATTTGAATAATTATTTAAAAATATTTTTAATTTGCCTTGACAGAATACAAAATCGACTATAAAATATAGTGTGGATTATCTCTTCTGCTCGATACAGTCCCTTTCTTATACAAGACACGTTGTTAGTCTCTCTCTACTTTATCATTATTTGTATGACAGATGCTTGACTGAGTTCTAATCTTCGGTTCGTTCTCCTAAGATATTTACAGCAAGGACGAGTCTCTCTACAAGCGTTAGTCGGTTATTTCGCTCTTAGCGATATTCAAAGATTTCTTTTCACATTATTATCAACGGTGTGTTTCGGACTCGCTCTCACAAACAACTGATTTGAAAACCTTTGTTGCCTTCTAGTTCAACAAACGTGACGCCATTCGTCACCCTGACTCATATCTGTTTTGTCTGCTCTGACCTCTCGTTTTGTTTTAAGCTCAAATGTAAGCTATCCTTGATTTAACTCCGAGAATGATTTTGTTTTGCATATTTGGTTCATCATGGCATATATTCAATGTGTCTATGCCAAACTTTATGGTAGCTGGCTTAATCGTTTCTGGCATAGGATCTTTAATATGTAACGAAATTTCTTTGGTCATCTAGATATCCCAAATGACATGAAAGAAAAGAAAGACGGTAAAACTTCAATATTAAACATTACTTTAGATCTAAAACATATCTTAGTTATGCATAGAACTTGACATTATTTTTTCCATTAATAATATCGTCTCCTATTTCAAATGGCCATTTTCTGATTGTAGTTTTCAAAGTATCTACAGATGGTTGCGATTATAGTTAAGTTTAATTTTAAAGGGGATAGTGCTTATACTACTAGTCTCTCACTCTTCGACAGGATCCAATAGAAGGTCTCAAATCTAATGTCTTGCTTTATCGGCCAAACTCCAGCCTCGGTTCCATCGCTTCAGTGCTGCATCTCTGTGCCTATTTTACAAGTACTTTAATGGAATCTTCCCTGATTAAATAGAATTTGTGCCTCATCGGTGCACGTATATTTGACTAACCTAATGAGCATCTAACTCCCACCTTTTCACTATTGAGGTCTCTAGATGCCGGAAAACTTGCTCTAATAGTTTATTTCCTCGGATTGCTAGACTTTACTATTCTCTTTCTGTCTCTGACTGTACTAACATGTTGAAGTTTAAATATAATGCGACCAAACGTCTCGCTGCTCAACTTCTTACATTGGGCCGCTGCAGACATGATCCGAAATAATAGTCTCTTACGTCCAAGTGGCAATACGCTTTGTTTGGGAAGAAAAAAGTTTTTAAAAATAAAGCAATACAAAATTATGCACATCAACCAAATCTCTGGTGCACTATTCTGCACCATGGAATTGCCACTTTTTATGCTAGCCAACTATTTATTGCTTATTTTACGGCATATCAAACATTTTTGAGTAATTTGGTTCCAAAAACACAATATCTGTTGGCAAAGATTAACTGTATGCGATTAGTTGAACACAAGTCACTTTTTCTTTACCCACAGCTGCATTTCAAGCGATTAGAAACGTTGCTAATTCTTCAATACAAACAATATGGCTGCAAATAAGTCTGTTCACTGACAATGTACTAAAATACGTCTAATATAATCAATTGCGCCAATTAACATTTGACATTTGGCTAGGTTTGCCTAATGTAAATAAAGTATTAAGGCTTGTAATGTTTCGTGTGTTACCACAGCTTTATTAAGCGTGATCTGTGCAGAAACACACACATATAAAACAAGAATGAAATTTCTTAACATGCGTCCATCCAAACTGCGCTTTTAGCGATGGACATGATATTTGAAACTTTAGTGTGACAGACCAAAAATCATCTTCTTTCAAATTGTAACAAGGAAGAAAACGCTATTTCACATATAAGTGTGACGTAGAGTATAGAAGAGCCAGGTGAGGGTGTAATGGTTTTGAACGTCGGAATTAGAGGTAGGAGTCATCCAATCATATTCAAACTATCTCCCTTTCTTTCTAATATATTTTTATTAAAGTGTCACTACTTCTCAAGGCTTAAAGACCACTCGAAGATAAATCTTAAATGACTGTCAGTTGATGTTGAGGCAACATCATGATAATTAATAATGATGGTGTAGTGATTGATTAAGATTTGATTATTTAAGAGAGCGACTCAATAAGACTTTGTTTACATTGGACTTGAAAGGAGTTATATTGTAGTTAGATGGTACGCAGCGCCGTTCTCAACGAGTGGATAGGTCTAGGAAGAAACTTTACTCATGGAAGTTTCGTTTAGTTTAAGGTAGAGAGGGAAAATGACATTACTGACATTGGCTATAACTAGACGAGTTTTTGTTGTGAATAGTGTACAGGAGGGAGTGACCATAAATTATAGCTAAGTTAAGTACCTAATGCGAAAATAACGATTAAGTGGAAAGAGACTAACACTGCTTCTTCTGTGGGAAAGATGTAATAGGTAGGGGAAAATAGCATTACTCATTAGATTTCCAAGTTGGTTATGTACTCTGTTAAGGCAGGAAAAGTTGTTCTTTCCATATTTCTCATTACTAGAACGTATATGGTAGGGAAGAGAACCACTCATTTCTCAGGATTACTCACTCCTCCTACCCTTGATCCTAACTTCATAATGCCGAATGTTTAACGTTTATACACACATGAATATATAGATTTTTGAATTAATAAAATAACTTGGCTATATAAATAAAACAGTAAATGTATGTGTGCGTATCTGTCTATCTGTAAATATTTAACCGATAAGCTCCGAAACTATTAGTCACATAACACTGAAATTGACAGGAAATAGTGAGCATACATCAAGGATGGTGTTTAATGAGTAAAATATTTATTTGCATGAATGAACATTGCGTACAGGAGTATGTCGGCAAGTTGAAATGCAATATATTCATTTCAACTTGCCGACATATTTCTATTTCTTTCTGCGCCTGCACAAATTCAATTTATTTCTTCAATTCGTTTAATATTACATCTTTCTTATATGTCTCTACCCTGACAGGGGACGCGGCTGGAGCACTAAATGTTTTGGTTTCGATCGTAGCTGATATCACCCAAGTTATTTTGTTTTTACTTTTGAAATCAATACTACATGTTAGGTACAATATAATAATCAATAGAGAATTGACTCTATAATAATAAATACGAAATCTGCATGAATTAAAATATATTTAAGCATATTTTACGACACGGCATAGCTTAGTGCACCCGTTAGTCAGAGAATAATTAGACTCCCCTCTTCCAAAAATTAAAGTTATCCCAGAAAAGATTGCACAGAGCATTGTTGTTTATGTTGAGTTTTGGATCCTATGTAAATGATTACCTTAAAATTTCATTTACCTTAGATGACATAAAAATGAAGAATTAGCCACATAAATAGGAACAGGGGTACCGTAAAACATTTGCCCGTGATAGAATGTGACAGACATGTCTAGGGAAGAGTCACTTTTAGAAATGGGTAAACGCATGTGAAATGAAATACATCCATTCAATTTGCTCGGTTTACAATGAAATCGGTTTTTATTTCAAACTAAAGTGTGACGTTCGGATCTACCGATGGCAAAGGCTTTTCATAGGGACGTATGGACGTAACTAAGAACGTCATTATTCTTTATCATTTGGGCGTATCACAGATTTTGTACTTTTTTTCTTTGCGGCGGTAAAATAGAAAATGAGTCTGGTGAATTGTTTGGGTAGAAAAGGCCACGCCTAGAGCGGTTTATTTTCCGAAAAAAAAATGGGCCTGCTTCATGTTCAGATTTCAACTTGCAAGAAAGTAAATAGATAATGTTTCTTGGGTCAGAAGTCATGAAAGTCTATGGGAGGAGCATCTATGGGTAAAATTTGTTAAATGACTGGGCCCAGACAGATAAATTTAACGCTGAAAATGTCATATATCGGATTCAAAGTAATTTTTTCTTTGGTTCATCATTAGGTTACGGAAATCATCAATCGGGGATTTTATCCTCAGTACCAAAGCCAATAGAGTTTAGTCCATTGTTGAGATGCTTTGTTCCCTGTTGTCTGATGTATGCTTTTGTCCTGTGCACCGCTAAAATGTTTAACTTCCAGGCTTTATCTTCTCCCTTTTATCGCCTGAGCATTTTTTGCAGGCCAGAATGTTTTTCCTCTGGCATGCAGGCTTTTCGAATCCTTTTTCGACCCTTGTGTCACATCATCGCGCCATTTGCGAAAATACAAAGCTCTTCGCGTAAATAAATGGAGCACTCCTGATAACTGACAGTGTTTATATAAAGATTAAAATTTCGCTTATTCATGGAGAATGACTGATTGCCGAATGGATAGGAGCATTGACTGTCTACTACACAGGCGACAAAAAGAAAGCCCGCACTTGTAATCTTTTCAAAAACTGCAAATTTAAGCTAAATTTAATGTAACTGTTTAAACAACCTATACCTCATTTTATTGGCCTTTTATTCTTCTATATTTATACCTGTTCATATTTGACTTTTAACTGAAATATTCTAGTGTTCACGCCAATTTAAAAAAAAGCTTCAAATTGAGCAGGCAAAAAGAAAGTCCTCACAATGGAAAATTGTTACTTAAATGTAACTTTAGGACATTAATGCAAACAAATACAACAGGAACACAATGAACTAGTTAATATTTAGGAGCATAGCCCTTCTTCAATTTGACACCTTGCAATCTTTTGGGAATTGTTTGAATTTGACTGCAGCAATACTCCGGGGAAAGGGCATCTCACTTTTCTTTAATTTTTGTCCAAAGTCCTTCCAAATTTGAAATTTTATCATTGCGTAGCTGTTGCTTGATGTAATGCAATAGGTTTTCGATAGGATTGAGGTCTGGAGATTGTGCAGGCCAATCTAAACACGGAATATCATGCTATTCCAGGAACCGCTTGAAATTGCCAGCTGTGTGAATGGAAGCATTATCCTGCATGAAGATGGGATTATCATCCAAATTCCGAGCAAAATAGGGTAGAAAATGCTCAATCAACATATTAATGTACTTGGTCGAATTAAACTGAACCTTTACCACCTTGTAGCGTTGAAACTGAGCACCTAGGATTAAATTCTTCGTTTTTCCTTCGATGGACGTACTGCCTCCCATCACTGCCTAGCCTGTTAATATTTAGTGTTGCATAAACAAGAATTTTGTAGTTCGGTCAATATTTATTGTAAAATAGGAATTTCGTCCTTTTTTCAATATTTGGTATTATTTTATTTAATAAACATTTCATATTTCCATCGATATTTAGTGTTACATAATAATTTCGTCATTCGGCCAATATTTATTCTTACATAATAATTTCGCCGTTTTGTCAATTATTAGCTTATAATCACTATTTTGTACTTCTGACACTTTTTAATACCTAATAACAATGATTTCGTCTTGTAAATATTTAGTTTGAATAATTATTTTGCTCTTTTTTGACTCTTTAAGTTGGAATAACAATGTTGTCGTCCTGTCAAATTTAAGTAAAAAATACGATATTTATCATTAAATGCGCAATTTAAGTGGACGCATTTTAAAAAAAGACGTTTCTGTTTTTCTTTTTGTTTTCTTTATTATGTTTTAGGAATATATCATTTCGTGGGATTGTAAGTTGGAAATCTTTTAGCGTTAAAACAGCACAATAAAAAGAAAAGACATAAATATGTTAGTAGATGAGAAAGATAAATATAAAAGAGACATTAAAAATTGACTTCTATGAATTGAATGTAACTATTCTATGACACCAAAAAATTGAAAAATATGGCGAGATTTCGCACCACATAAAAAGAAACCGACTTGTAAACAACAAATATATTCTATTAAAAATTTTTCTTCAAAATCTTTGGATTCGGCATTAAATAACCTGAAAAGGGTTGATATGCCATAAAACAAAAACAACCAAACAACAAACCATTAAAATATTCTCCTGGAATTTCCTCATATATATATATATATATATATATATATATATATATATATATATATATATATATATATAAGAGTATCAGATATGGCAATGCAGGAAACCGGACGTTGAAGTGATGAAACGTATGAACAAAATTAAATAAACGAACAAAAGTTTTGTAAATTTTGTTAAATTTATATATATATATATATATATATATATATATATATATATATATATATATATATATATATATATACAAACACGCACACATACACACACACAAACTATCACAATTTTAGTTTTTCTGAATCTACTATTTTAATATCTTCTGGAATTTTCATATATATATATATATATATATATATATATATATATATATATATATATATATATATATATATACAAATAAGGAAATTCCAGGGAATTATTATTATTATATATATACATTGCATAACAAAATTGAGTACACCCTCACCTTTCTACACATATTTAAGTATATCTTTTCATAGAACAACGCTGACACAATGACACACAAAAAAGTATATAACAGAGTTAATTTATTTTCCTCTCAAAATAACTTCAAACTATCACCATTAAAAGTGAGTACACCCGTTAAGGAAACTCTATGTCAACTGTCAATATCTGGTGTAGCCAATATCATTTCCAGAAGTACCTATTTTCACCTTGGCATGGAGTTTACCAGAGCCTCTCAGGTAGCAACTCCTCCATGACAGTGTCGTAGATGTGGCCAATCCATCACCTTTACTCTCAGCATCCACAGTAAAGCAATGATTGTCTTGGAGGTGTGTTTGGGATCATTGTAATGCTGGTAACATTGCTCTGCGTCTCACTTTCCGGAGGGAGGTGATCATGCTTTTCTGAAGTATTTCACAGTACATTTAGGAGTTCATGTTTCTATAACTCTCCAACACCTGCAGCACTTATGCAGCTCAAGACCATGGTATTTCCACCACTATGCTTGACTGTATGCATGATACACTTATCTTTGTACTCCTCACCTGGTCGCAACAACATATGCTTGAAGCTATCAGAACGAAACAAATTAATCTTCATCTCATCAGACCATAGGACATGGTTCCAGTAATTCATGTGTTTTGATGACATGTCTTCGTCAAAATGTTTGCAAACTTTTTTGTGTATCATCTTCAGAAAAGTTTTCTTCCTGGGGTGACAGCTATGCACACCAATTTGATGTAGAGTGCAGTGTATGGTTTGAGCACGAACAGGCTGACTCCCCACACCTTTTCAATTTCTGTACTCCTGATGCTGACAGCACTCCTATGCTGACCTCTCAAACAAAGCATTTGGATGTTACACTAAGTACATGCACCGCATCTTCCCCATGCTACCTAGCACCTTCTCTATTCTTCTGATCAGAAGCATTAGGCTTCGAAATGCCCTGGCATAAAGAGTCCCTTCTATCCCCCAAATTTTGCCTTTATTCTATTATTCAATAAATGATCCATCCTATATCTACCAATACATAGTTTTGTGTCTTCATTTAATACTCTTGTTGTCCTATTATATATATATATATATATATATATATATATATATATATATATATATATATATATATATTCACATAAATATTAAAATATTTTCTCGGAATGTCCTTATTTGTATATATATATATATATATATATATATATATATATAAGTATATATATATATATATATATATAATACTTAATTTACTCACATAAAATTAATATACGAAAGTATAAATTTATGCGTAAACTTTAAGTATTTTCTTCAAAAGTGCTCAATACGTAGGTAGAGCTAGTTAGTAAGTTATAAAATATATATGGCGATTAAGCTACACTTAATATTCCGCGTTTCATCCACTCTAGGACTCTTCAGACTTATAATGGTGATATAAAATATATATGGCGATTAAGCTACACTGAATATTCCGCGTTTCATCCACTCAAGGACTCTTCAGGCTTATAAGTCTGAAGAGTCCTAGAGTAGATGAAACGCGAAATATTCAGTGTAGCTTAATCGCCATATATATTTATAACTTACTATAAATATATATATATATATATGTCTATTTATCTGTATATATATATATGTATGTATATATATATACATATGTGTGTGTGTGTTCATCTATGAAAGTATCAGAAGGCTATTATAATCAGGAAACCGGATGATAAAGAGATGTGACGTATGAACAAAAACAAACATACGAACAAGTTTTGTAAATAAAAAAAAACTGTATGCATACATATTCATCGTTCAGAAACAATAAGAAATACCAATTTGTAAATATTAATTGACTGTTTAATACAACCGCGATGGTAGGACCAACTCTTTTGTAAAGCTTAGTTGCATGAAAAATATACTGTTGGCGAGCAAGTTATATAGAAATGTTACTGTGTTATTCCCGAGAGAAATCACCAGACTAATTGCATGGGTTTGCCTTGTATGGACGCCTTTTTACTGAAATTTATACCCACTCTTATTTTTAAACAATCAGTGTCCTTGATAACCCCTCACACTACCTATTCGTTTCTTTGATCAACAACTTTGTGTCGGTTGTTTAAAAGAAAATTTGGTGTACTTTACTCCTAAGTGGGTCAAAACGACCTTGATAAATAAATATAATGACAACAGTTATTTAAGGACTCTGTCCGGACACATTTGATTGCTTCCCAAAGCATAACAAACGGCAGATTTAAGCTAAATTTTATATAAGTGTTTAAACAACCTATATCGCATTTGATTCGCCTTGTATCCCTCTATAGATTTACTTGTTCATATTTGACTTTTAATTGAAGTATCTTAGTGTTCAGATCAATTAAAAGAAGTAACTTCAAATTGAGAAGGCAAAAAGAAATACCAAAGCACCAAATGAAATATCTACCTTTTAAGCAACAAAGCATCTCTAATCGTAATTGTTGTTGTTCCAGGTTATACAACGTCATATTAAGTCCATATGCTTCGACTTACTCTTATTGATCGGCAGGAGCTCATTAATCTCCATCTTTCTGGTTTACCTAATCGAAAATTCGGCCGCATATTGATATGTGACGAGAAAGCGGTACAAATGATTGTGCAAAAGCAACAGAACACTGGCAGTGTTTGTGATGTCTCTAAATCTGGTCGTCCTAGAGTTACTTCTTACAGGGAAGACAATGCTATCAAGATCCGCAGCCTCAGAAACAGATTTGAAACGACTCCCCGAATCCAACAACGGTGCAATCTTGTTAAAAAGTGCCCCTTTTCTACAGTTTAGAACAGATTGAAGGATTGAAGGCTGTGTTGCAAGCCAATGATTTGTGTAAAGAACAGAAAGCGTCGTTTGGACTTCGTCAGATGCAATAAAGATCATGACTCGTTATATTAGTCGAAAGTGATTTTTAGCGACGAAAGCAAGTTCAATAGGCTAAGCAGTGATGGGAGGCAGTACGTCCGTCGAAGTAAAAATGAAGAATTTAATCCTAGGTGCTCAGTTTCAACGCTACAAGGTGGTAAATGTTCAGTTTTGGCGTGAGGCGTTATTAGTACCAATGATTAAGGGCCCATAGAACGTTTGCAACGTCGAATTAATTCGATCAAGTACATTAATATGTTGACTGAGCATGTTTGGATGATAATCTCATCTTCATGCAGGATAATGCTCCCATTCACACAGCTGACAATGTCAAGAGGTTCCTTGAAGAGTATAATATTCCGTATTTTGATTGGCCTGCACAATGTCCAGAGCTTAATCTTACCGAAAACGTACGGCAATACATCAAGCAGCAGCTACACAATGATTTATTACAAATATAGAAAAATTTTGGACAAAAATAAAAGAGAAGTAAAATGCCCTTTCACCAAAGTATTGCCCCAGATTAATTCAAGGAATGCCCAAAAGAGTGCAGGTTGTACAATTGCAGAAAGGCTATGCTACTAAATATTAACTAGTTCATTGTGTTCCTATTGTATTTGTGTTGCATTAACGTTCTAAACTTACATTTATATGAGAATTTTCTATTGTGCGGAGTTTAAAGTTAATTTCTAAATTAACCTGAATGCTAAGATACATCAAAGTCAAATATGAACAGGTAAAATTATAGAGGAATAACAGGCGAATTAAATGAGGTATAGGTGGTTTAAACAGTTACATTCAATTTATCATGAATTTGAGTTATTTTGGAAAAATGAAAAGTGCACGTTTTTTTGAGCGCTACTGTATATATATATATATATATATATATATATATATATATATATATATAGTGAGAGAGAGAGAGAGGGAGAGAGAGAGAGAGAGAGAGAGAGAGAGAGAGAGAGAGATAACAATCGTCTAGTTTCCTAAATGTAAATGCACTGGAACTTTTGTATCTATTAAATGATTCTCAAATGAATTAAATGCCGTATTTATGATGTTTATTTATAAAACATTATTAGCTACAGATGTGTATACATGTTTAAACATGCATGCACATATGTAGCTAGTAATTTTTATAAATAAACCCTGTATACATATATATATGTGTATATATATATATATGTATATATATATATATATATATATATATATATATATATATATATATACATGCATAAATAAATTATATGCAAGTACTATTTTGGTATTTTTTAATATTATTATAATATTAATATTTATTATTTTTATAATATTAATATTTAGAGCAATCATTGTTATCTTTATTTACCACATAAAATTTGAAAACTACAATATCAACATTTTGCATGTAAGTTTTAAAATCTTATATAGAAAAGATATAAACAGTCACAGGAGTTTCAAAAGTCAGTTGCGTACTATTTTTGGATTTGCATATTAACTCTAACTTCAATATTTATAAATATTTAGGCATTCACCAACAGTACTGTTTCGATGTATCACATAATATCAGTTCAGCTAGACAAGGAAATACCTCATTTCGGGATTGAAACTCGACCGCCTAGACGAAATGCTATTTGGCTACTGCTATGATGGGCATCTGAATTAACAATTTTCAAACATTGTCCAAACGCCTCAACACAAAGAGTATCGCTTAATATGCTAGTGGCAGTTTGTTTATCACTTCTCAATATGATCAACCCAAGATCGGTAGAATTATATACCCTTTAAGGTTTCTATGTAACTTTTTGCCTTATTATTCATTATAAACTTATTTTTAATATATATGTGTGTACGTGTGTGTGTTTATGCGTGTTTCTAGATAGAAATGAATAAAAATGTGCCACTCAAATCACATAAAAGACTAATGGTCGGTGCTAGATATAATTAATGGCAAGTCGCTGTTGTGATAACCCAAAATAATTTACAATGTTTATCGAAAAAGATGAAGAATACTAAAAATCTGGATATACACGTTGTTACTTAGACTCAAGAGGATACCACCTGTTATTGTCAGTGAGCAATCACTGATGATGACCCGTGCGACTACTCCCAGTGAGTAGATGATGATGATGATGATGATGATGATGATGATGATGATTCTATGTGCAAATGAAAAGCGGAAGAAACGATAATAAACACAACCAGAACCTTTAGCCAGGATATCGGAATGGAATTCGGAATGGAAAAGTGCACACTACTGATAACGAGAAAACTGGAAACAACGGAAAATATGGAATTACCCAATCAAACAGAGATGAGGCAAAAAAAAAAAAAGCTAGAAATACTTGGAAGTTCTGGAAGTAGACATCATCAAAGCGACAGAAATGAAAGAAAAAATTGGAAAGGAATATCTCAGAAAAACAAGAAAACTCTTCGAAACTAAACTATATAGAGGAAATTTAATTGAAGGTAGAAAATCCGTCGGTCGTATCACTAGTAAGATACTCTGGATCGTTTATAGGTTGGACCAAAGAAGAAATGAAAGCTCTCGACCAGAAAACTAGGAAACTCATAATAATGCACAATGCACTACACCCAAGCATGTACTGACCGACTCTATGTCAAAAGAAAAGATGGAGGAAAAAGGTTGGTTTGTATAGAAGACTGTATAACACACACACACACACACACACACACACACACACACACACACACACATCATTCGAAAAATACATAATGCAGACCACCCAAAGAATATTTACCGTAATATGAGACACTGAAGAAATAAACTAGATACACGAGGAATAAAATGAGGAAAAAAATGGAATAGAAACAGCTACAGGGACGATTTTTAAGGATTACAAAAGATGAGACTAATGAAAAAACTTGGAAAATGCTACAAAAAGGAAGCCTAAACAAGGAAACTGAATCCCTTATAACAGCCGAACAACATAACGCGATTAGAACCAACTACATCAAAGCAAAGATCAACAAGACACAAGAAACAGCAAATGCAGATTCTGCGGACAAAGAGACGAAACAATAAACCACATAATAAGTGAATGCACAAAGTAGCTCGCCAAAATATAAAAATAGACACAACCAAGAGGGTAAAGCAGTACGCTGACAGTTATGTAGACAATTACATCTTGAACACCCAGAAAAAACAATATAAACACAAACCGGCTGCAGTACTGAAAAATGAAAGTCACGAGATCCTATGGGATATGGAAATATAAATGAATAAAACCAGCCAAATAAAAAGCCCCGATGTCATAATAGTTAACAAGAAGGAAAATTCTTTGCAGATTGTAGATTTTGCCGGTCCAACAGACAACAGAGTGTCAATCAACGAGACGGAGAAGCGAAGCAAGTACACGGAACTTGTCAGAGAGTTCAAAAGAATCTGGAAGATGATGAGAGTCAGGATAACAATACTAATAGTATGAGCACTAACAGCAATACCGAAAAACTTGGATTGGAATCAGAGGGATGGCTGAGAAGATACAACGGACAGCAAAAAAAAAAAAAAAAAAAATGCAAAAATATTAAGGAAAACTCTTGAATGCAAAGCCTAACACACATAGTCTAGAGACACAAAATAGACATATAGAAACGGCTACAGATGTAAAACGCAGAGGAACACCACATGGAATCATGAAAACTGAAACTGTATAATTGTAAGGTACCCCCCCCCCCCAGCGCATTTGCTGCCCGCCCATCTTTTTGTGTATGTCACCATAAACTGGCATCACACCAAATTCGCGAGGAGGGTCAAAGAGGATGGAAAGACCAAGGAGAAAAAGCACTAGCCAGACTTCCGCTGGATGAGTGCAAGGAAAACTGGGACATTGGGAGGTTTATCGCCACCCAAATTCCAGTGAAGAGCAATGATAGCTGCCAACTAGAAATCAATGGTAAGCGGATGTTGCGATAACGCAAATTCATCTGCAAAGGTTATCGAAAATGGTGGAGAGTGCTAGATATCTAAGGAGACTTGTTGTCTCTCAGACTCCAGATAACACCACAAGTTGTTCTCCAAAAATTTGAAAGCATTTTGTCTATTTTCCTTCCCGCTACAAATATGGGGCGTCTTGAACTCTATGCATATATGTCTTCCTTTCAGTTCGCAAAGCGACCTAAACAAAATTAGCCTTGCTACGAAAGTGCTGAATTTCCTTGAATCTAATGTAAAAAAACAAAAAGAGAAGCGTTTGTAAATGTCACGAGGGATTCATACACATACGCAATCGTTTTATCGTCTGCTTTCTTTCTCGCCACAAAAACGAATGAAAAGAAAAGCAACCCCATACAAGTGAAAGCTGTTGTGATTTTATAGGGTCTTGAATGAAGAATTAAGAGGTTTCCATTTTCATGACCGTCGTAAATAACTGGATCAGGTTGATGAGGACTCATTATAAATAAAACGTTTTTTAAATTAAGAACAGAAAGCGTCATCATTATTAATTTATTTTTAGGATTCCAAGTAATTAACAAGGTCCTTTAAAATTTAATCCACACGCACATATACATTTCGCTGTCTCTCTTCGTTTGTATAGAAAGGTAGGGTAGAGGCAAAGGGCAGAGTTAAATGACGCAGCGAAATTTATGACGTGTCTGTTAATATCGGACCCTTTAAGAGACATAATATAAGGCGTCTGATTTAAGCTAAATGCAAGTTCTTGTTTACGTGATTTCTTGAACTCCGTTAAGTTAGCTGACTATGTTGTCCGCTTGAATTAAAGTTTATTTTTTATAGTTGCCGCATAACTGTTCGAATTGGGCTCAGTGGTTAAAGCGTTTGGATGTGACTTAAAGGTAACTCGTATTCGGAGTTCGGATTGTGCGACTGTTCGAGGTCCACGCGTTGCTTGAACGTGCACGTTTATTCTTGAACTGATTTTTGTTTAGTTTTCCTCCAGTAGTTTAATTAATGGATTTTTATAGAAAGTTTTGAATTACAAAATAAAAATTAATATAAAAATAAAGGGATATGCCCTTAAAATTAATTGGGAGGGGGTAAGAGATTAAAAACAAACATAAATCTTTACACAATCAACGGTCCGTCGAGTATCAAGTTATCGTTTTTTGGGAATCGAATGGAATGACAATTCTCTGCTTTCTCTGTTCCTATATAAGGAAATAAGCTCGAGGGTGGTTTAAATAAACATCTGCTAGTGTAGTCAGCTAAATAAAAAAGAATAAATAAATCAACAAATCCAAATTTCATATTTTTTTTTCTCACATGAGACATAAATTGGCACACTTAATAAATAATTTTTAAAAACCCAAAACAATAGAGACGTAATTAGCTTCTTTTTGCCACCATGGATAAAGGGAGGCAATTTATAATCTAAAATTTTCCCGCCTTGATCAAATCTATTATATCTATAAAAGTGAACGTGTCTGTCTGTCTGTCTGTCTGCTTGTCTGTGTGTCTGTCTGTCTGTGTACATTTCCCTACGCAATAACTCTGTCAATTTTTAGTCTATAGACTCGAAATTTGAAATACCGGGTACTGAGATTTGGGAAAATCGATGTGACGGGTGTCAGCCAGAAATTTGGCTGTTAAGGGGTCAAATTTCAACGATTTGACCTTTAAGAACTCTACCAAACTCCTCCGACAATTTTGGGTCTAGACACTTGAAATTTTAGATATAGGTTCCTTGAACATGGATCTAACTTAATAAAGTGATTTGAGCCCGAAACTATAAATTTTAATGGGTCATAATAGGGGTCAAAGTTTTAAAAAAATTAACCATTTTTTTTTTGTTTTTTTGCTTTTTTTGCACAGCATACACCTCCAAACACCCGATCGACGCCGGGCACCCCTGCTAGTTTAATATAAATCTAAAATATTTGTATTTTCAAAAGAATGTTGTGCCCATATTATGGATCTTAAAAACATTTTAAATGTCTCAAAGGATATCAATTTATTGGTGTCTTATACTTTTCACGAAACTTGGAGTTTCATTAAGTGTTTTCACTTCCTCTTTGACTCCTTTGCATGATAGTGAACTGCTATACAAAGTACTAGTATAAGAAGCGGTCTTAGAGACAGTTAACATACAACCGATCAAGAAAACTTTGATGATAATGATGATGGTGATGCTAACACCACTATATGAAAAATTTTAAGCGATCTCTAATATATCTGGTAAAAGTAATGGCATAATTGTTGGATAATAGAATTGTTAAAAATCAATCTAAATTTTTTTCACAGGTGAATAAGTACCTATTTACAATGCTTCCCCACGGGACAGAGTTAGACAAGGGTCGTTTTTTAACGTGGAGAAAAGGTACAAAAATAAAAATTGTCTCAGTCGTGAAGGATTTCCCCTCCACTGAAAGAGAACAAGAAATGGAAGTGCCGCATCTGAAGAACATATACTACACTTTGAGGTATTTATTTGCTCCCCCACTGAGCAAATTAGGCACAAGGCCGATTTTTAAAGTGAGGAGTGAAGGGGAAATGGAGACCAACTCCCCGGGGAGTAGGGGGCTGGATAGTGACAATTGGTATGAAGAGTTTCCCCTACATTGACCAAAGTCTTATATGTGGGGTTGCCCCCACATATGGTCTTTGCTTGCAGTATCTGCCGGAACAGATACTACACTTTCATCTTGGCCAAAAGGCAAAGAGGTGATCTAACTGAATTAATGCATTGCAGAATCTTAGAAATAAATTTAAATCTGCTACAAAAGTATTAGGTTAGTGCAAAATATAATGTCGTTTTCTGACGTTCAACTATATATAAAAAAACGACATTATTTTTGCACCAACCTATCTAAAAAACTACAAAAATACTTAGAATTGTACGTAAATCTTACTACATTTCCTAATGTTTGTTATTAAATTTATAATTACAAGGAATTCTAATTTCTTTGTAAAAAAAATCATTCACATCGTTCAAAGTATCTCATAGTTAACCGGACCAGTCTATCTATGTTGAATAATGATTGGGTCATCTAAATTTTCTTAGGAATATATTAGAAAGATGTGCATACTACACTTCTAATTACCATTATAAATATCAGATATGAACGTTCATATGCATAAATACTGCAAATTAATTAAAAAAAACCCTTTAAGATTCGATGAATAACCTATTCCTGTAATAAAGTTAAGCAATAAACAAAGGGCAGGTAACTTCCTCGCCGCATAGGTAAGCGAAACAATGAACTACAACAGAATCGCTAATAAAAATGCATAAACCCAATGCATCTTACATATGAAAAGCGATAAACTTTGCATTAAAATTTGATAGGGTGTCGTAGCTCGATGGAAAAACACCAGACAGCCGATTGGGCAGTTACGAGTTTGATCCTTGTTAAAAGTTTAGCCATGCTGATGACGGGTGATAACCAGAAACACGTGTTCGAGGATAACATTTATGCACGTAAAGTTAAAAAAAATATTTAAATAAAAAATATTTAAATATTTAATAATAATAATAATAATAATAATAATAATAATAATAATAATAACAACAGCAACAACAAAAACAACAAATACTTACCCCCCAAAAGTCGTTCCATATAAGTTAATAAATTTACCGAATTTCTATTTCAGGATTGCTATATTGTCCAATTTCTACTGTACACTCTTTAACCCTTATCTTCGAGTGGCCTCTTGGCCTTGATAAGTGGCAATGCCTATGTAAAAAATACAACAGAATCGCGTATAAAAATAAATAAACTCATTAGATCTTATATATATATATATATATATATATATATATATATATATATATATACATGCACATGTTGTTTACGGGTATCAGAATAGCTCTCAAATCCGGATAGATCTTCAAAAGCTCATATGCCGAATAAAAGCGCATGAGGTTTCGGCGTAGCGAACAGATAGTCTTAAAGAAGGATAAAAAAAATAGGATCTAAACACTAAACGATTAACAGATTTTCTTACAGATAGGACATGTGTTCACTGCGAAAAGTACGCGAATTTTGGGTTCGAAGAATAATAACATGACACGCATTCGTCTTTTTGAACCTCCTACATGAATTACAAGTCGGATATTCCCTTTTAGGGGATATGCACAGACTTATTCCTCCTGACAGTATAATCTATCTGCCGGTATTGATACATATTTAAAAAAGTATAAATACACTAACACGCACAATAGGCAATAAATATATCTACACAGAACAGATGTCTTCCGTAAATGTTGACAGCTTTGTACAAGGAAGGTATCAGAGCCATTTTAAATGACAGGTTTACGTGGCTAGAAAAGCATAATGTTGTCTTCTTCAGGGATAAGGAAAGGGCAGATGATACAGAGGAAGAGAAAGAATAAAATGAAATATATCTATAATATAACATTTTTAGTGATCGATACCAATTCTCGCCAGATCACCGAAGTTAAGCAACGTTGAGCCTGGCCAGTACCAGATGAGTGACCATTTAGGAAGGCGAAGCGCTGTATGTATCGCGAAATGAAATACCAAGTTAAGAAACTAGTGCGGTCTATCCTTCTCTCGACGGTAAATATGACACTCTTAAGCCGTGGTAGGCACCCCATCTAGTGATGGCGTCACGATAAAAAATGCACTTGATAGCCCCGGCGAAGCATCAAGTATTCAGTTACCGACAAGATCTGAATTACACTACAAACTGGTGTAGTGCGTTCAATCTCGGCTGCGGCCGTGTTAAATGGATGGAGTGCTCAAAATAGCTTTGCTGGAGGAAGAGCTAGTATTTGCAAGGGGCGTTCGATTCCGGCTGGAGAAGATATACACTGCGTTGGAAAGAATGGCAATTGAAATCATTTTGGGTGGATAAGACTACTTAAAAGTTATGCACAAAATAAGCAATGCTCTGGTTATCCCAAATGTGGATTTGAATTTAAAATATGTCAGATAAATTATATAAAGCCACTTTTCACAAATAAAACAGTAAATTCGCACGTGCGTTAATTTCGTTAAATGTTTTAAAAGTAGCGATGATGCTAATTATTAAAATTCGTATTCCTAAGAATTGATACGCATTATTTAATTCATTCAGGACATTTTATTAAAGTTGGTTAATTCTTTGATTTTTGGTGTTTAACACATTCGTTTTAAGCACAAGCATGCAATAGGGGTCCGTCTCATTAATTGGGGACATGGGCGCTAGTGCGACCAGTGTTTTGTAATTACCAGAAATCTGTAACTACGAGAACCGTTCGAAAAGTAAAGCCTCCTATTTTTTATTATTTATTTTTTATTATTTCTTACAAAGTTGAAGAGTTATGAAGACGGGAATGGTACCATTAATAGAAATGACTTTTCTCACTTTTCTCAGTGCTTAAATGACCCATCTTTGCTCCTGACGCACGTTCATGACAAAAGTTGTTTTCTTTAAGTTTTACACCGTCAATATCTGCAACAGAGAATTGAGACTTTCAGGCCATGAATGTACACTTTCAGTCATCATAACAATTTAATTTACAATTCTCTCTGATCTGAAATAAAAAAAAACAAGAGGCCTTATTTTTAAAACGCATTAAATTTTTGACTTCTAATCCTCCTGAAAACTACTTAGCTTATCCCCCTCTCGTTCTTTCTCTCTCTTCTTCTCTCTCTCTCTCTCTCTCTCACACACACACACACACACTCTCTCTCTCTCTCTCTTTCTCTCTCTCTCTCTCTCACACACACATACACTGCATTCTTCTTTTTTCTATAGCTGGTATCAGATCGTCAATTGTCTGTCATGCAAACAATTATGTAGACACACCAATATGATTGTGCAGACGATGTGTTTATTTAAACTTAACGCAATTCCGGTCATTTTCTAATTCAAGTTTACTTTAATTTGAAGTTGAGCTGCTTTTTTTTTAATTTGAGGTTGACTATTTTTATTTGAGGTTGACTTCTTATAATTTGACGTTAGCTTTTTTTTTTTTTTGGTTTTAATGGTTTTAAATTTGAGCGTTAGACTTTTAAATTTGAAGTTGCGTTTTAAGCTTCTTAAATTTAAAGTTGAGCTATTTTAGCTTGAAATTGATCTTTTTTATTTGAAGCTAAGCACAGGCGTGACTATTGCTTTATTAACTTGCTATCGTATCTGCAATCTAACTCGCTTATTTCTCTGTCTCCATCTCGTTTCCCTCTTCTTATTTTTCTCTATCCCCCCTCTTTCGCACTGTACATTCGTCTACCTCTCTTCTCTGCGATCTTCCTTTAAATACACTGTCTTTCGCATCGAATAGTTGATCGTCTGTCAGTACGAAGTAAAGGTTCTTCAGTTCAACAGTCCAGTGGAGACGAACGACACACTAACATGATTTTTCGGGCGACGTGGGAACTGGAACGTAACGCCGTTGTATTGTTGGAAGCGAAAAAGGTCATAGAAGGAGGGATATAGATATTGCCGCCAATTGGGCCAGAACCAGCGACTAATTGAAAGTCCAACGTCACTGATGTTGTCTCTGTCGCCGTTCAAGACACACAAATGACAAATGTCCATATGAATACAAAATCTACAATTGGTCATAGTTTTTTTCTTCTTCTTCTTCCTAGCCGCAACCCTTGTGGGAAAGAAAACAACAGACGGCGTTAGCTTTGTTTATTGCGCAGAGGTTTCGGAAACACGTGCCTCCCAGTCTGTGTGTTTTATGAGATTGCTTGTAAAGGTTTCACATTGTAAATTAGTGCGTAGCTGAACGCATGCGCACGCGTGTATGTCTTTCAGACAATTACGTAACTTGACGGTTTCTATCTATCTGAAAGTATTTTTTTTTTTTTAGATGCGACACGTCGTCTTTAAATAACAGTTCT
>NC_136492.1:104182508-104377508 GCF_053919585.1 Euprymna scolopes
AAGAGTACGACAAATACCTTTTAGTTATGGTGACAAAAGATGACCAACGACATCTAACCTTTCGACTAACCTTGTGCCTAATTTGTTTCAAATGTTTAAACTGCAAATTTTATATATCTTTTGCAAATTCACAAGAAACTACTTCATGTGTCTGGGAGTGTTCTTACATAGGCTTTGCATTGGAATGCTTTAGATAAGTACCGAAAATCGATAATCGAAAAAAATTCAATTTAAGAAGAAAATCCCATTTTTTACCCAAGTTAATACTTTTATATAACCTAAAATCACAAGTGCATTTAAGAAGTTTTATCACCGCACAAGCAGAAAAGCGCAAGCTATAAACGCAGCTGTAGATTATTTTATAAGACAGGGACATATTCGAAATGAATGTTTCTTTTTAAAGCATAATTGAGCCATGATACTTCACTTATGTATGTTTAACTTTACTTCAAGTGATTATGTAAAAATTATTTAATAAAGTGAACAGTTAGTTCATAAGACAGGAGGCGTGTTCGAAATAAATATTTCTGTTTAGAGCACAATTGAACCATCATACTTGACTTTTGCTTTTTAAACTTTAAACAAAGCCATTATTTACAGATAATTTTATAAAATCAACAGTAGATTCTCTACAGTGCAATGAAGACTACAATGTATTGTTGACTGAGTCACTACGGGGAGACATAAGAAGCTTTCTTCTGATACACTGCGGGCAGTTCTTTAATGAGACAAGCGCGAGTCGGATCGACCATAGTGCTGTAATAACTGAAAGGAAAACCAAGCATGAAATGTCCTCCTTAAAATCTGTTAGATCTGTCTACCTATTCATCTATATAAATAAAACAGTAAATGTGTGTCTGTATCTGTCTGTGTGAAAATATTTAAACTATTAAACTACTGGTCACATAACGCCGAAATGAACAGAAATAGTAATAATATACGAAGGATGGTTTATAAGGAATAAAATCTTTGTTTGAATGGATGGCAGAAATTTGTCAGCAAGTTAAATGCAAAATGTTCCTTTCAACTTACCGACTCATTTCTATTACTTTTGCGCATTGAAGTGGTTTAATTTTTAATCTTTCTTATCGTTCTGTCGATAGCCTAAACAGTAGGGAACGCAGCCGGAGCGCTAAATGTTTTGGTTTCGATTCTAGCTGATGACACCAAAGTAATTTTTTAATCTTTTGAAATCAGTATTATATATTAGGTATAATATGATATTTAAAAGAGAATTGGCTCTGTAATAATTATTAAAAATTTTTTAAGCCTATTTTATGACCGGGCAAGCTCAAATGTCACTTCCTACTAATCATTAATGTATTACTTAAGAGCATGTAAGTCTTGCTCTTATTCATGTGTGAATTGTTTCCTCCAAAAATCCCACATTAAAAATAATTCTTAGAAAAATAAAAACATTGCAGTACCGCCTACGGTACTGCTGACAATGAGGACTTTCTTACGAAATATATATCCGTGGTAAAATGTTAATGACACTTTAATTTGTAATTCTTCGATATAGAAATTGTTAGCAAACAAATATCCAATCAGCAGTTATTATAATTTGCTGACAGACAAATCAACAAACGGATAAACGTAGAAAATGACGGACAAACAAACACCAATTAAAAAAACTATTTTGTTAAGAAAACTAAACAGTTTAGATAATGTGTGTGAAATTCACCAGGAATGGTCATTCCTCACACGCATCCACTAAATACACTGTGCAACAAATTTCAGGTTAAAAAAATATACATACCACACAAGACCTGTTTCGGTGTAAGAAAAGTATCCTGATACTAAATCTCACCTTTATTTCTCTAGATTAGATACTATTTTCATGTACTATGAATCATATTTAATTATTATTGATTATGAATTAAAAAACAAACAAACACACACACAAAACAAGTTTCAGTTAAAACATTTGCCATCTCAATCATCTTTTGTTAAATGTCATGCGACCTTTTCATAATACCACAGTGGCCCATCCAACATACCAGGGTTCAATTTTCATTTAAAACATTTCTCAATCACCGAAATATCATGATAGAATCTCTCGACACATTCATCATTCACATCACTAAGATTCTCCTCCAAATTCTCGAAAGTGAGACTTTTGCAATAAATAAATAAATAAAGAAAATAAAAATAAAGAAAATATAATAAAAAAGAAACGATAAAAAGAACAGAAATTGATTTTCCATGCAATTGTACATATACAAATTTCCACAGATGTTCTGTACCTTTTTGAATGTTGCACAGTGTATATGCGTTTAGTGACGAAAATTCTCTTTCTGATTTTAATTATTTCGTATGAATCAGATGATTCTATAATTGGCATTGATTCTCGGACATCTTTCTAGTTAGAATTCTTTTAGAGAGACATCGGGTACTTACAGAAAAGACCACATGAAAAGAATTGGGCTCGATCTTAGCGTACCCAGATTATCAGTCAGTGTTGTTAACCACTTAGTCTTTGTCATCTCCTCGAATTTAAATATGACAGATTAACAAACAATTTTATTGAACGAAACTTTAGCAAAAAATCTGTTTAAAGCTTAAGAGTAAAATAACCGCAGACAAGAGAAGGCATACCGAAATCACTAGAAAACGCATTGAGTCACAGAAATTCGGAATTCGCGATTTCTGGAAATTTTGTAATAGTGTGATGAATAATGAACAATTAATAATTTCCTCACTATCCAACAACTATCAACTTGTTTGCATGGCAACTGAGAAGGATGAATCTCTTGCCCGGCGGTTCGCTTCCAACTTAGACCCAACAAACCATTCTTTCTCAATTTTCCCTTTGCGGATAGAAGCCACACAATGATTTAAAAATTACCCCTTCTCGTGTGCGTGATGTCATAAAAAAAAACTTAGACACCGCGAAGATGCGTGGACCTGAACCCATACCTGCTATACTATTAAAGAAATGCTCCACCGAAGTAGCCCTTGTACACTTTGAATTCTACAACAAATGCCTTACTGAATCTTGCTTCCCAGAGTGTTGGAAAATTGCTTGTCGTACCAACATTAAAAAAATCAGGGGAATGAACTGATTCACTCATTAGCTGCTTTCCTATCTCCGTCAAAATCTTTGAGCTCTTAATCAAGTCCACCACATCGCAGATATTTCCGATCGATCGTATTTAGGCAAGCTTGATTTACTGCATATATCTTAACGGTAATCTCGAAACGTATATACCACGCACTAGATAAGGCAGAAGTAGCTCGAGTGGTAGCTCTTGATATATCTAAAACTTTTGGCAGAATTTGGCACGAAGGTCTTCTCATGAAAATGAAATCATACGGTATTATTAGATGCATACAAATCTTTAGATTAGAGAAAAATCCAGGTTGTCCTCGGAAGTCGTACGCCTATATAGCATGATAGAATGCGGGTGCCTTGGACCTTTATTATTCCTGATATTCATAAACGACCTACATTATAAAATTGCTTACGAGATGGGTGGATTTTCTGATGACACCACGCTTTATGACATAAATGATAAGAAAACGAATGCATACGTATCTAAACTTTTATGGAAAGACCTCCAGTTTGTAAGGGAATGGTATGTACATGGATAAAATTTAATGCTACCAAAACTAAGCTCATTTCTTTTAACAATTACCAAAAAACCTTCTCGGCTACTATTCGCTAAACTCCTTGGCTTAACATTCACAAGCAACACGAATTGGAACAAATGCATGTAAGATATTGCCAAGGATACCGTAAAGAAAATGGGGCCCCTTTATTATGCTAGAATATTACACATACCTGACAAAATCCTATATATCTATATCTCTACAAAGCCAGCATTTACCTCTGTCCTGCAAAAATTAGTCTGTGTAGCTTCGTTGGCATTCCCTGATGAGGGCGACTCAGACAGCAAACGATAAACTTGCTCTCCTCAAAAGCCAGGGGGCAAGGCATGGGAGAGTGGACCTCCTAGGGCTACTCAGGACATTTGCCTTCTCGACAGCTAAAAGGTCACCGATGGCCCAGTTTCTATCGGAGTGATTGTCGCAGTTAGAACCTCGACTTTGCTTCTCCTCGACTGGCTATAGACGGTGACCTCGATACTAAATGAGGATCAGTGACGTGCAAAGTTATGATGATGCTTTACCTGAGCTATACTCTTTGATTGTAATGCACAAAGACACAAGTGTAAATTCTAGTACAGAGAAATATTATGAGCCAGGGGGATGGTTTGAATATGAGTTTATGTCATCTCGCTAATTTAGACCCTCCTTTGAACGCCATTAATAAGAATACATCTAAAAAGGGGTTAAATAAAAAGATTGCTAAAACCAGAAAACGGTTTTCGCTTCAAGCATAAAATCTTTGACTTATGGAGGATTATTTTATTCTACGTTCCCCGTTGTTAAAAAGAAAGAAAGAAAAAGTCAGTTATATCCGGGAATCACATCCGCCGCATGTTTCTAATGTAAGTACCGAAAAGAATTATTTATTTCGACTGATGATTCCTCTCACCCTCTCTCTCTCTCTCTCTCTCTCTCTCTCTCTCTATATATATATATATATATATATATATATATATATATATAATTTCTTCCTCTAAACACACACACACACACACACACACACACACACACATATATATATATATATATATATATATATATATATATATATATATATAAGAGTCGATTATTTTCTCATTCAGAAATAGCCCCTACCGTCCACTCTCTGTCCTAAAAGTGATTCTATTTTATGAGTGATAGGCGCCCGACAGCTGCCGTCGTTCGGAATGACAATGAGTTGATAAGTAAAGAATACGGAACTGCTTAGAGAGGGGCATTAGTCAAGCGTGACCTGTCAGAGCTAATAGGAAAATAAACCCTTTCCACACCGAAAATAAAAAGGGCAAAAAAGGGGGCCTGTGAAGAAATGAAAAGTGGCAAAGTTAACTTTGAAATCTTACTCTACAGGACTTCAATTATGATTGGAGGCATGACTTTTCTTTCGGGGGGGGGGGGTGATGATGGTGTAGGGATGAGACTGACAGTACAAAATCCAGTCGCACGCATTCCAAACGGGACAGATGATTTAAAAATCGTACTCCGACGTATAACAATGGTTTCCAAGAATAATTCTCAACATTCCAGATTCAAACCCTTTTCGATGCATGATTTTCTTTTTTTCTACCACATTTATACTAGCAAATACTTGCCGATGTAGAGTGTAAATATTAAAAAGTTCACACACACACACACACACACACACACACACACACACACACATATATATATATATATATATATATATATATATATATATATATATATATATATATATATATATATACACACAGGGTGACAAAAAAAAAAAAAAAGCTAAATGGAGGCCATCTAGAACATATGCTGTAGAACGGAGAAAAAAAGGCCAAAGACCCTAGTGTTTTGATGTGATGTTTTGAATAATAATAAACTAGTTATGACCAAAGTTTCATTTCATTCGGACAAAACACTAAGAAACGGGGCCTAATTAGAGTTGGGGCCCGTTTTTGGGTCACCCTGTATATATATATATATATATGAAATAAGTATTACAGTGAAGTTTACCAAAATAAATCAAGATGGCAAAACTAAAAGTATATTGTAAATATTGAAGAGTTAATATTTATAAAGTAATCTCAACCAGATTTAAAAGCTCGATAAAATCAAATAGGAAATAGAGCTTATAATAAGAACAAGTAGTTAATAAAACCTGTTAAAAACACTTTGAAAAAGAGTTAAAAACATATTTAATTTTAAAAATAATATTACTTAAAAGTTAATTTTCAACCTACTTGGATCGTTTTTTTAAAAACTATTTTTACATGTTCTTACATTTCAAGTTCATTCCTTTTTACAAGCTGTTGATTTTCTTGCAGTCGAGATGGCTGTCAACGACATGAGAGTCACGCTTTTTGCCGATTCTTCTTTCGGATTTGTTTATTTAAAATAGAATCACAACTAATAATCGTCATCATTTGTGTAAAAATATCATGCCCAACCGAACTGTATATGCATATTACCAATATTTTTGTAGAATTTTTGAATTTGGAGCGTTTATAGCGACTACACGAGATCGTCTAATGTCAGCCATGTTTTTCCTTCGTTTTAACTTAACAGAGTTGGCACGATCTGTGTATTAAACTAACACTTGTAAAAATATGCTAAAACGCAAAATAACTTATTCGGGTATGTAGAAGAGTAATTTATCTTGCCTTTGGTAATATTTATTTGCTGCATATTTATTTTTTACGCCCATTTCTTGTTCTATCAAATACAGTAAAAAAATACCTTTATTTTGAAAGAAAATACCGTCGGAAAATAAATCTAAACCAATTTATTTTGCTTTAACTGTATTATTTGTGATATATTTGTGTTAACAATATTTACGTCAAGGGTGTGAGCTCCATATAGAAACGTTGATTCGATTTGAATAAAATAAAATACACATGAAGTGCGCTTGAAAGCCAAATCACAAAGGAAAAAAATATATTAATAAATATTATAAATTTTGTTAATGCAAACAGATTACAAACAAAGAAATAACGCAAGAAAAATTGTTTTTGACTAATTTCCTGTCGCTAATAGTGATCATTACTCACATAATAGATTTTTAGTGCCTAACTCTCCTTTTCTGTTCGGTTCAGCGATGCAATTAAAAACAAACCCCTACATCAAGATGTAATACAACTATTGTGCAGTAAATTTTTACAAGTTGACAAGTGACGGTATTCATTTTTGTGTTAAAACATTTTTTTTTTTTTTTACAATAGCATTATTAGTCTGTTTAATTGTCGGGCGTCAATAAATAAGGGGATGGTGTTTTAGCTTATTTCATTCTATCTATAACTTGTAATTATAGAAATTAATTAATACCTATGCAAATAGTAATATTTTGTTTCAAGATTTCACAAAAAAGAAACACTTGTCTAGCTACAACGACAATCAACAGTCCCCCCACTCTCTATCTCTGTATAAACCTAAACGCAATTTCTATGAACAAAGCTTATTTCAAAGAACTGACTGCCCGTAGAACTCTGTTCCGCTGACCTGCTTTCCACTTGACTACAATATGACCGTCTTCAAGTCCAATATTAACAAGTCCTCCCAAATAATCCATTTCCACCCCATTTCAACCACTGACAAGTAATACGTTATTGTCATAGTGGCTACCGTACACTCATTAACTCTTATCCTCGAGTGGCCTTGAAGTCTTGATAAGTAGTGAATCCCATGTAAAAAAAAAAAGCTAAAAGCAGGTGTACACAGGAGAAATCATCATTTATATTTGATACAAGTTTGACATTTAAAGTAACTTAATAGTTTAAGCATTTATTTCTTTATATTTACATGTTTAGGTTTATCGTCTGTGTTCGCTTCGACAAGAGGCCCGACGTTGACTGACTTTCCTTGTGTTAAGTCACTAGTGATTACGATTGTGTAGGATTGACTGTGTCTATTTGTCACTGTTTTCAGTCTTGTTTGATGGTTTTTTTTCCATGTCTTCTTACGGCGCCTGGCTTTCGGTCCAAATAAAACTGCTCATAAAACGAAAATAGATAAAATGAAAAAAAAACTTTTATCATGTGCTAACGTATTAGGTTTTAAACAGACTTTACACCAAAAAAATTACGCAAATTTATCAAATAGTTTACACATGTTAACGGCGAAATGTCTCGTCCACCATTTTCTGCTTAAACCAAGAGAAATAATTCAGAGTTTAACAGTCATTATTATAATACAGGAAAGAAATCAGTTACAGATCAAATTTTATTTTATCTTATAGAAATAAAAATACTAGATTACTTTTCGTAAATTTTAGTGCACCCTTCTGAAACCTAATAGGTGTGTAAAAAATCTAGTTTTTGTGCAACTATAATTCTTTTTTTAATATTTGGGTAAAACTATAATTCTTTTTTTAATATTTGGGTAAAACTGGATAAGGTTTTCTTTTTGATGTCCCGTTTTAAGTTTTTGCCAATACTGCTATACACTTTTTTTTTACGTCAAGTTTTAAGTCTCTGCCAGTGCTGATAAAAGTTGGGTTCTTTTTTTTGTGTCTCTGCCATAGATGATGTACCTCTTTGCTTTCTACTGTCCATTTTATAATCTCTGCTAGTATGGATATAACCTTTTGCTTTTTGCTGTCCAATTTGAAGTCTCTGTCAGTGTTGATATGTCCTTTTTCATTTTTCTATCCAGTTTTAATGCCAATATACCGTTTTGCTGTCTAGTTTTGAAATCTCTGCCAGTGCTGATGTAACTTTCGCTAGTTGCTGTCTTCTTTAAAATCTCTGCAAGAGATGATGTACCTTTTAGCTTTCTGTTGTCCAGTTCTTTTTGTATCTGATAGTGCGGATATACACTTCTGGTTTTTGCTGTCTAGTTCGAAGTCTCTACAATTGCTGATATACTCTTTTTTCTGTTTAAGTCTCTGCCAGAGCTGATATACCTTTTTACTTTCTGCGGTCCATTTTTATTTCTCTGCCAGTGTCGAATTGCCATATATCTGTTTGCTGTCCAGTTATAAGTCTCTGTCAAAGCTAGTGTACCTTTTCGCTTTCTGCTGTCTGTACTGTTTTTACTCCCTGCAAGTGCTGATATACCCTCTTGCTTCTTTTCAACATGCCCGAACAAGTGAAGACGACTTGTTTTATTACGGGATAAAGTATGTGAATTGTCAATTTTTACATTTACATCATTTATCTTTGATTAAATTGATCGCTGTTAAATAAAGTCATATTCCATTTAACTAATAGTTCGAAATTAAAGAGAAGACACTCCAATGTTATTAAAATTAAAATTACATTCTCGTTATGACTTTGATTATAGTTAATAATCAAGATATGCTTTTAATATCGTTTCCTTTCCTTTCTTCGACTTGCATTAACTTATGTGTATACTTCAAAGAGTTTCGCCACATGCTTAACAACAAAATTCCGCCACTTGTTATGATTTAAAAGCAGTTATTCAACTGCTAGGAACAGCTCTCAACTGTTATCTACTCGGCCGACTTCTTTGGTGGTCATTATATTGAATTTTCTTGAATGAAATCTTCTTGGTATGGTTTCTTTTCATAGCTGGAATCTGGTAACCAAGAACTATGTCGAAACTACGTTAATATTTGTTTACAAATAATCTTGTTGATTTATCTGTTAATATTGAACGTATATTTTAGTTCATCTCATATTATTTGAAGATTATAATATTTCTATCATTCTTGTTGTATATGATATGAGTTGCAATGCTAATCCAATTAATAAAAAATATGATCATCCCTACTAAATCTCCAGCTCAGCCTGTATAAAGAATACAATTGTTACAGCAAAATTATATTTTTTTCATGTTTTGTATAGATGCAATCAATGTATGAAGTAATATTTTTTACAAAACAGGGGAGGGTAGAGCGGTAGCCTTAGATATATCTAATGCTTTTGACAGGGTATAGTGCGATGGTCTTTTAAGAAAAATTAGATCATTTGGTATCACTGGAAGAATACATAATGTAATTAAATCCGTCTTAAGTAAGAGAAAAATCCAGGTTGTCCTTGACGGTCGTACATCTAAACAATATGATATAAGTGCGGGAGTACCTCAGGGGTCTATCCTTGGACCTTTATTATTCTTGATATTCATAAATGATCTTTCTGATATAATTGATTCTGAGATGGGTATATTTGTTGATGACACCACTCTCTATAATAGGTACGAGGGGAAAACAAATGAACACATATCTAAGGAAAGGGCAAAAACACTAGAAGATGACCTCGAATCTGTAGTGGAATGGGGACATAAATGGATGGTCACATTCAATGCTGTCAAGACTAAGCTTGTCTCCTTCAATAATTACAAGAAACCTTTCATAACACCAATAGCAATGGCCAAGAACACATTACCCGAAAGTACTTCCTTTAAACTCCTTTGCCCAAAGTTGACAGGGAACATGAACTGGAATAGATACATTGAGAGCATTGCCAAGGCTGCTGCGAAAAGGGTGGACTCTCTCGACCGTGCTAGAAAGCTACTTACGCCTGAAAGTATCCTGTACCTCTACAAGGCCACCATTCGTCCATGTATGGAGTACTGTTGTCACATTTGGACTTGTGCATCTGCTACTTGTCTCTCATTCCTTGACAGGGTTCAAAAGAGAGTCGTCAACCTGATAGGTCCTGAACTGTCATCTAGGCTTCAGCCTCTGTCCCATCGATAAAATGTTGCATCCCTCTGCCTGTTCTACAAGTACTTTAATAGTGAATGCTCTGACGAACTACAAGCACTTGTACCCCTCGACGTAAATACCCTCTACAAACCCGACAAGCAGCTAAATCCCACCCCTTCACAGTAGAGATCCCTAAGTGCAAGAAAACATTCTACTCCAATAGTTTCTTCCCCAGAACTGCTAGACTTTGGAATTCCCTTCCGGGATTCTGCTTTTCCAACTGTACTGATATGCAGAAGTTCAAGTGTAATGTGAACAGACATCTTGCTACTCATCTCCCTTCATAATACCCCTGCAACTTATATCCCCGATAGTAGCCCCCTACTTCAAAGTGACTCTGTGCTTTGTTTAGGGTGAAAATTGAATTAAAAAAAAGAATATCAATTTTAGTCATCCATTTTATCATGCTAGTTATAAATCAATGCCTAAATGATCCTAAAACAAAAGATTCCATGTTTTACGACGTTTAAGTTTTGCATGTTGTAAAATGCAATGCTTGTATTTTGTCTTAAATGCACTTCAGTAACATTAAATACAATTATGATGTAATCATTCTTATTTAACACAATGGAAATATTTAATTATTATTATTATTTTTTTACAGAAACATGCAGCATTGAAATCATCCCTGCTGGTCATATTAACTGCTGTCCAAATTACAAGTAATGCGTTTTTTTTCTTTGTTTCTTTTAAAAATAGAAAATCTTTCGGATAAAATACATACGATACTATTATAACTTCTGGTTGCAATTCAATCACATACGTTCATGCACACAAACACCCATACATGCACGAACACACACACATTCATATATGCACGCACACACCGACACACACACACACACACACACACACACATTTTTAACTATGCACCGTATTTGTGTTAATATCATCATTAATTCTTATGATTTGGACTACTCTCCCCATCTTGAGAATTATTATCACAACGATTCGGTCGATGTAACTTTCGACTTTCTTCAGGTTCATTTTGTTAAGCTCAGTAATCTTTCTGCCGAACTAGGAAGTCAGCATCGAATTTCAAACGGAACTCTTTATTTAATCTATGAAGATGGCCTGATTTTGTTCCGTCAGGCATAGCTGAATAGAAGGGCTGAGTATTTCGCGATTGAATTTTTAAGTGTGCCTATCTCTGCAAGTGCTGATATATACCTTTGAATCTTCAACTTCCAGAAGTAACCTACAACTGAAGTACATTATCGATCTCACCATGATGAGAACATTAGTCCGAATAATCCAAATAATACGAATTATCGATCCTTATTCCTAAAATTCAGAAACACTATGTTGATTTGTTTTTATTAAATAAAAATAGGATTCTATGGATTAAATTAGTTTATAACATCGTTTAGGTGTTACATTATTGATCGGATAAACTTTTATAAAACTTTAACTAATTTTGCTAAAGTTATTTTAATCCTTAGAAAAATTATTACATGCAAATAGTTTCAAAAACTGCTTTTATTTTATACATGAATATTTGCTAACTATTTTAAAGCCATTTTGAATTACTTTTTTAGACTGTCGAACAAGAAAATCATTTTATAGAAATCGCTCAAGACCAGACATAAAAACACTTTAATACTTCGAGATCAAAAATTAACTCATGATAAATGTTAGATGGATAGATTCCGGCCCAGAAAAAAAGCAATTTTTCCACCTTTGTCAGAAACATCACTCATGAGATATGATAATTAAAGGACAAAATAAAATAATGCACTAAAACTAAAAAAAAACAATGATGATGATGATGATGATGATCATCATCATCATCATCATCAGCAGCAGCAGCAGCAGCAGCAGCAGCAGCATCTAATATGCTTTAAAATGATTCAATTTATACAGAAAATCCTTTCGCGTATGCTTAAAATGTTTCTAAACATAATCATAATTCATATGAAAAGTACGATTCATATCTAACATGCAGGAATTTAATACAAATTCAATCCATGCATCATTTTTATTATTTGCTTAAAATAATACAAATGCAATCAATGTCGAAAACTGATTTAATATGACAAAAAAAATAACAACAATGCAATTCATATATAAAACTGTTTCAAATATGCCGGCAAATTATACAAAAAAAAAATAATCTCGAAAACTGCTTCTAATATGAAAAAATAACAATAAAATCCAAAAATAAAACTCTTTCAAAAATGAAAAATGATACGAATAAAATTTATGCATAAAATCGTTTCTAATGCGCGTAAAATAATAAAAACATGATTCATGCAAATACAATTCATATCTAAAACTGTTTTTAATATGGATAAACACAATGCATTCGCGATTATAATCACATCCTATATCAAACATATCGGAAACTACTATAAAGACAAAGCACGCGCATTTTCTTATCTACCTGAAAATAATCCAAATACTAAGTATAAACAAAACTAATAAAAATACACCAGAAAATAATAGAAATACAATTGATTAAAAAAACTGCTTCTCCTCATATCCATCCATCCATCCATCCATCCACCATCACCATCATCATCATCATCATCATCATCATCATCATCATCATCATCATCATCATCGCTATAACATCAAAATTGCATTTAAATTAACCTATCATTAATGCGACATTTATTTATCCCTTTTTCTCTGCCGTCGTTCGAATGAGTTTATAAGTAAAAAATACGGAATTGTTTAGAGAGGGGCATTAGTCTATACTTTTTTCCCCACTTATTTCTTTAACTTATGAAATTATCATTTCTTTCCGTGTTTCGTCTCGCCTTATAATGCCAAACGACTGTGCTACCTAAAAAGCTGTACATTTAGTCAATCACTTCTATTCATTTTTTTTCAATGTGATAAAATCAACCATATCTCCTGTTCTGTTCACATTTACCTGTACTGTTCATATTTAATCTTCACGCCTGTCTTAAATCATATTGCACATCAATTGTATTATTTCTACCAATGTAGTAGATATACTCAACCTTCAATCACCAGGATTAGTTTCCATTAATATCCATATTTAACATGCATGCTTGATAGAATCTTCACTTTGTCGAGAATGGTAACACTTTGCTGGTTAGTAATTTCAAAGCTTGTGTTTACTTCATCAACTCATAACTTGTAATAACCATAAAAATCTGTTCCTCTTAATGATCCAGTTGTGTGATTAAGGTAACAAAACATCTAATCAACCTGAATAGTCAATATCTGCGTTTTCATTTGTCTATCGTCCAGTAGATCTAACTGGTTATCATCAACCAAATTACATCTTATTCTATATTATGTTATTTTTCGTGGCGCAGTGAATAGAGGTGTTGAGTCTCTACGGTTCCATGTTACCATAACGGTTTCAATCCTAGCCACAGCAAGCCAGAGGATTAGTTGGTCAAAAAAGTGGCGAGACAAAAACAACTATGGAAGGTAATAATTACTGGGGATACAGTTAAAAGACTCGAAAGCCAGAGAATAAATCCACCGAAACGTGGTGAAACAACAACAACAACAACAACAACAACAACAACTATGAAGATGAGGATAACAGTCCGAAAAAAAAAATGCTTACACATACATGTTATTCAACTGTATCCAATACTTACAAGTACCAAAAACGATTGAGATGCTATCAACCCTTTTTCTACGACATTAACTCACAGGCATTAATTTCCATAGCCTTTACCCAAGTATTAAAGTTAACAAGCACACCTGCCATTGTGTCAGAGGCAAGTGCCGTACCATTAGTAAAGAGAATATCTTCTGAACAATTTGTATGAAATTGCATCGATAGCATTTCTAAGACACAAATGAAAAGTAAGAGATCCCTGATATACTTCCACTTTAACATTAATTCTAACACAACTTTGAGCATTTGGATATCACATTTGAATATTACATGTGAATATTTTCATTTGACTATTACATTTAAATATTACATTCGAATATTACATTTAAATATTACATTTAAATATTGCATTTGAATACCACATTTGAATATCACATTTGAATATTATATTTAAATATTGCATTTAAATATTACACTTGAATATTACACATTAATATTACCTTTGAATATTACATTTGAATATTACACTTGAATATTACATTTAAATATTACACTTGAATATTACACTTGAATATTACATTTAAATATTACATTTAAATATTACACTTGAATATTACACTTGAATATTACATTTGAATATTACATTTGAATATTACATTTAAATATTACACTTGAATATTACATTTAAATATTACATTTAAATATTACACTTGAATATTACATTTTAATATTAAATTTAAATATTACACTTGAATATTACATTTAAATATTACACTTGAATATTACATTGTAATATTTAATTACATTAAATATTACACTTGAATATTACATTGTAATATTTAATTACATTTAAATATTACACTTGAATATTACATTTGAATATTACATTTGAATATCATATTTAAATATTACATTTAAATATTACACTTGAATATTACATTTGAATATCACATTTGAATATTATATTTAAATATTACATTTAAATATTACACTTGAATATCACATTTGAATATTACATTTGAATATTACATTTGAATATCACATTTAAATATTACATCTAAATATTACACTTGAATATTACATTTGAATATTAAATTTAAATATTACATTTGAATATTACATTTGAATATCACATTTAAATATTACATTTAAATATTACATTTGAATATTACATTTGAATATTAAATTTAAATATTACACTTGAATATTACATTTTAATATTACATTTAAATATTACATTTGAATATTACATTTGAATATTACATTTAAATATTACATTTAAATATTACACTTGAATATTACATTTGAATATTACATTTAAATATTACATTTAAATATTACATTTGAATATTACATTTGAATATTACATTTAAATATTACATTTAAATATTACACTTGAATATTACATTTGAATATTACATTTGAATATTACATTTTAATATTACATTTTAATATTACATTTAAATATTACATTTGAATATTACATTTGAATATTACATTTAAATATTACATTAAAATATTACACTTGAATATTACATTTGAATATTAAATTTAAATATTACACTTGAATATTACATTTTAATATTACATTTTAATATTACATTTAAATATTACATTTGAATATTACATTTGAATATTACATTTAAATATTACATTTAAATATTACACTTGAATATTACATTTGAATATTACATTTGAATATTACATTTGAATATTACATTTGAATATTACATTTTAATATTACATTTGAATATTACATTTGAATATTACATTTAAATATTACATTTAAATATTACACTTGAATATTACATTTGAATATTAAATTTAAATATTACACTTGAATATTACATTTTAATATTACATTTTAATATTACATTTAAATATTACATTTGAATATTACATTTAAATATTACATTTAAATATTACACTTGAATATTACATTTGAATATTAAATTTAAATATTACACTTGAATATTACATTTTAATATTACATTTAAATATTACATTTGAATATTACATTTGAATATTACATTTAAATATTACATTTAAATATTACACTTGAATATTACATTTGAATATTAAATTTAAATATTACACTTGAATATTACATTTTAATATTACATTTTAATATTACATTTAAATATTACATTTGAATATTACATTTAAATATTACATTTAAATATTACACTTGAATATTACATTTGAATATTAAATTTAAATATTACACTTGAATATTACATTTTAATATTACATTTAAATATTACATTTGAATATTACATTTGAATATTACATTTAAATATTACATTTAAATATTACACTTGAATATTACATTTGAATATTAAATTTAAATATTACACTTGAATATTACATTTTAATATTACATTTTAATATTACATTTAAATATTACATTTGAATATTACATTTGAATATTACATTTAAATATTACACTTGAATATTACATTTGAATATTACATTTGAATATTACATTTTAATATTACATTTAAATATTACATTTGAATATTACATTTGAATATTACATTTAAATATTACACTTGAATATTACATTTGAATATCACATTTGAATATTACATTTAAATATTACACTTGAATATTAAATTTAAATATTACACTTGAATATTACATTTGAATATCACATTTGAATATTACATTTAAATATTACACTTGAATATTACATTTGAATATTACATTTGAATATTACATTTGAATATCACATTGTAATATTACATTTAAATATTACATTTAAATATTACATTAAAATATTACATTTAAATATTACACTTGAATATTACATTTAAATATTACATTTAAATATTACATTTTAATATTACACTTGGATATTACATTGTAATATCACATTTGAATATTACACTTGAATATTACATTTGAATAGTACATTTAAATATTACATTTAAATATCACATTTGAATATTACATTTGAATATCACATTTGAATATCACATTTGAATATTACATTTAAATATTACACTTGAATATTACATTTAAATATTACATTTAAATATTACACTTGAATATTACATTTAAATATTACATTTCAATATTACACTTGAATATTACATTTAAATATTACACTTGAATATTACATTTAAATATTACATTTAAATATTACACTTGAATATTACATTTAAATATCACAGTTAAATATTACACTTGAATATCACATTTGAATATCACATTTGAATATTACACTTGAATATTACACTTGAATATTACATTTGAATATCACATTTGAATATTACATTTGTATACTTTGCTTGAACAACCAACACCAACCGATTGATTGACCGAAATTCACGCAGAACTGGACAAAATCTCTTGCCACTCCGTCATCAGGTTTCTTCAAATCAACAAAATAAAACTTGTAGTTCTTCTTCATTCCAATATTTTTCTCTTTTCACATAATAAATAGAGCACCATTACTGTTTCATCCATACATTCAAATCAAACTGCATTTTATCTGTGCTTTCTTCTTATCTACTACTCAATTATTTTCTCAACGAATTTCATGGTCTGATCCATCAACTTAAAGCCTCCGTAATTACCTTTATCTAGAGCCCCATCCCTCTTTAAACTCGGAGCAGTTCACCATTATGAGATCTCAGGTTTTCGGCACACCATCTTCTTTTATAATCTGATCAATCACGTTTGCGATAACATCAACGCCTAATTCTCCCGCAGTCTTCAACAACGGCTCAGGGTCCAATAGCTTTACCATTTTTGATTTTTTCTGCAGATTTCTTTCGCAATTTTTGTTTTTTTTTCACTAAAAACAAGACATATTGCGACTAAAACTTGGGAGATTACTAAGTGGGATCATGTTTATATGAACTTCTGTGGAGAGTTGAGCAGCGTCATGTCTGTTCGCATTATATTTAAACCTCTACATATTAGTACAGCCGAGGAAGCAAGAAACAGGGCGAACTCCAAAGCCTTTCATTTCGAAGGAAGAAATTATTCGAGTAGCAGGCTTTCTGGAATCTGAGAATTTTAACAGTGAAGGAGGGCGATTTTGCTGCTGGTCGGGTTAATTGAGAGTATGCACATCAAAGAGCACAAATGCTGGGTGTTCATCAGAGCACATTCTATTGAAATACGTGTAAAACATATACAGGGATGCAATATTGCGATAATGAGACGATTGTTGGAGTTAAGTTGATAGTGTAGAAGCCATTACGTTGGATATTATTTTTTTAACCCTGTCGAAGAATAAGAGATTAGCGGTAGATACACCAATCCAGATGTGAACGCAATACTCTATGTATTGGTGAATGGTGGCTTTGTAGAGATATAGGATGCTATCAGGTGTGACCACTTTTCTAGCACGGTAGATGGATCCCATCTTCTTTGTAGCAGCCTTGTCAATGTGCTCAATGCATTTGCTCCAATTCATGTTGCCTGTTAATACTAAGCTAAAGCATTTGAACGGTGAGCAAGGTAAGGATTAACTTGACAATTAGTGGTTAGCGAGGATTCTTGTAATTTTTAAAAGAAAAAAGTTTAGTTTTATGACTGTAGTAGATACTGCTTGACTTTTTGGTTCTCATGAACATTCAATATTAAACAATATCTCATAATAGCCATTACAAGTATTCCTCTTGTCATTTTGAATGCAATCCTCTTCAACCATATCCATATTGGCGTTTGCCATCCGATTAACCGTATTGAATATTTTATACTTCTTGACATCCATTTTCGAAATGTTTAGAACCATAACTTGCTCAGCATTCATCTTGATGGATTACTTTTTTTGCTGCCATCTTCGTCACCAGATACATTGTTTGATCGACTAACACTTTTCCCCACTCATTTTATTGTCTTTCAATTTTCTTTGATAGTTTTCTTATCTTCCTCATTTCATATTCCCTCAACATGTAACATGTTTCTGAGACCGTTTCGTCTTTTTTCTTTTCCACTGCAACCGACGTGATGTTGCTAGTCTCAGTCTTTTTTTATAAATATTATTATGGCATATGTTCTTCAGAATTTTCTTATCTATTCCCTTTTTCTTTATCCCATTTCGTTTCATTCGTTGATCTAATGTTCTTTCTAAATTTGCTGTTTTACTAACTAAGTGTTATACAGTTTCTTATTTTGGTAAATTCTTTCCTAGAAGATTGTGGAAATCTCTACCTGCTCACTGTTTTCCTCCTAGCTACAACTTTGGTCTTTTCAAAACTAAGGTCAATAAGCATTTCCTGTTTTTGCAATAATTTTCTTTCGTTCATGGCTTCTTACGTCAAGTGGCTTCATGCCTTGTATCGAGTGATTTAAAAATATATTCTTTAACATTTCACGGTTATTTGATATTCCTTAAAGTATGTCTGGTAACCGCACATTCAGTCATATGATCTCGAAGCTTGAGTTTCACGTGTTTTTCATTTAACCATTACATCTTTTAAACTTTCTCTTTATCTGCTAAGTTTTTTTTTCAATTTAAACCCACAAATAACTTGTTTTTGTTGTTATAATAGCTTCAACATGTATTTCACATTAATCAAGGTCTTCTATCCCGTTTACTTACCAATAGATAATGCACGTGTCTTCTTTATTACAAAGTTTTTATTTTTATTCCTACAAACACTATTTTCAACCGATATGTTTATATTTATTTATGCCAAGTCTAAGATTCAATATACTTTTGCATTCCTACTTTATACTAAAACCTGTTCCATATACAACTCAAAATATTACAAAATGCAATTCATACACATTTTTTTCTCATGTACCGCAAAAAAAAAAAAAAAAAAAATGCAAATACAATTAAAAAATGCTGTAAATGTTTTTTTTTCCTAAAAGTTGTTTAAAAATAATAATAAAAAACAATTTATAGGCAACATTGTTTATTTAATTCATAAAAACATATCAATTCCAAACTGTTTCGAATGTGCTTGAAAACAACAAACATAAAATACATACACATAAATGTTTTAATACTTAAGAATAACACAAAAATATTATTTATTCTCATATTCCTGGATATAAAAAGCATTAGAGGATTTATCGCATTAAATACGAGCAAATATTATAGCTTGTTGACTTAGAATGAGTACTTGACGTTAGTTTCATTGTTGAATATGATTAAATTTGTGTGACGTGTCTATTTTTTGGCATGATACTACCTTACAAAGTACTACCTCCTCCTTGGTGGGGGAAGTGTAGTATATGTTTGCTAATCATAATACCATTTTTCCCAGATATTATTACTTCTTCTTTATTCCTTTTTGGGTGGAATAGTGTAGTATATTTTTATTTGTCTCGATACATTGTTCCCAGGAATTACCTCCTCTTTGAGAAAATTATATTATATTCTCGTTCCTCATAATACCAGCTTCCTTCTCTTGTCATGTCATCAGTTATTAACTCATCCTTTTGACGGATGCGGATAGGGTTCCTTTGTCATCATATTATGTTTGCAGCCATTACATCCTCCTTTTGGGGTCACAGATTAGTATATATTAGTTCATCATGATACCGTCTTCCAGGCTTGCAAAATATGCGATCGGAAGAGTGTGTATTTGCTATTTTTTATATGTTCGAAAATAATACAAACACCAAATCTGGTGGGGGATGTCCTCTTCTCCCCCTCCTACTCTTTTCTCAACGAGTACATTTCTGCTCTATCGTTATTTTCATGGAATCTATGGCACCCTCTGTAAAACATCCATGGCAAACAATCGCTTAGCTAAAACCACTACTAACAGTTTTCTTTACTCTCTATCTGTGCCTACAACTAAACGAAAATTTCATAAACACAGCTTCTTTTCTTAGAGCTGCCTGTCTGTGGAACACAATACCATAATAATGCTTAGCTGATTATAACATAGTAATTTCCAAGTCCAATGTAAACAAGTTCTTGTTGATTCGTCATCTTAATCAATTTCTATCGAATTTCCACCATTACGGATTATCACGATGTTCTCTCAAAAACCCTTATCATCAAGTGACCTCTAAACCTTGATAAACAGTGACTCCCTTGTAAAAGTATCTGGGAAACGTTACTTTCATACCTGAAACTTATAGGAAGGCAATAGATCTTGCAGAACATTTTTCTCGTACGCCTGAAAATAATACAAATTATTATTTATACTCAAATATCTTTATAATATCTCTGAAAATAATACAAGTTATTATTTATACTCAAATATCTTTATAATATCTCTGAAAATAATACAAGTTATTATTTATACTCAAATATCTTTATAATATCTCTGAAAATAATACAAGTTATTATTTATACTCAAATATCTTTATAATATCTCTGAAAATAATACAAGTTATTATTTATACTCAAATATCTTTATAATATCTCTGAAAATAATACAAGTTATTATTTATACTCAAATATCTTTATAATATCTCTGAAAATAATACAAGTTATTATTTATACTCAAATATCTTTATAATATCTCTGAAAATAATACAAGTTATTATTTATACTCAAATATCTTTATAATATCTCTGAAAATAATACAAGTTATTATTTATACTCAAATATCTTTATAATATCTCTGAAAATAATACAAGTTATTATTTATACTCAAATATCTTTATAATATCTCTGAAAATAATACAAGTTATTATTTATACTCAAATATCTTTATAATATCTCTGAAAATAACACAAGTTATTATTTATACTCAAATATCTTTATAATATCTCTGAAAATAATACAAGTTATTATTTATACTCAAATATCTTTATAATATCTCTGAAAATAACACAAGTTATTATTTATACTCAAATATCTTTATAATATCTCTGAAAATAATACAAGTTATTATTTATACTCAAATATCTTTATAATATCTCTGAGAATAATACAAACACAATTCACACATAAAACTATTTCTCCAATGCCTGAACATCGTAAATATATCATTTACATTCAAAAGATGTTTATTATATTTCTTAAAAGAATACAAACACAACGGAGCATTCTTTTCAGGTACACAGTAAGTAGTAATGAGCTCAGATTAAAATATGTCACATATGATAATGTATTATTATATTAAAAGTATGTATTTGTTTGTGATCGTCTTAAATTTTAATGTCATGACATCATTTCCAGTAAACTTTTCAAACTTAACATGTCAAATAGCATACATTAGACAACTCGGTGTTTTATTCAGATAAGCCAGGAATGCTGGCCAATTATCACCCTGTATTATTGGCCCCAAAAGTTTAATTCCAATTATTTTCATCGATTAAATATTCGATCCGGCATAACAATTCTTTCAGTAATATAAATTTGCAGAGATTCAACGTTTATTACAAACTAGCCTGGGTGCCCGGCGTTGCTCGGGTGTTTGGAGGTGTGTGTTGTGCAAAAAAAGTGGTAGTAGGTAGGCAGAATCGAACCCGTACCGCAAAAGAGGAAAAGAACGTGGAAAAAAAACGTGATGTCTTTGCTGTTGCGCCCATCGCCAAATCGGAAGTGACGTAGGTTTAAATTAAGGCTAGACAATCAAAATAAGGAGATGGCTTTCGAAAATATAGGCGAAAAAAAGCGACCCCTCTCTGTAGAAAAGTGCCCAGTTGAGGGTGAAGGAATTCATCTTTTTGGCCAATTTTTCGATATTTAAAAGTCAACCTTCAGAATGATACCGATCTTGTAAAAATCCGTTGCCTCTGTCGAAATTTTTAGGCAGACATACATACATACATACATATATTTAAGCAGACAGGTGAAATTTATATTATAGATTATAGATTAAAAAAAATGAAATATCGTCTGTCTGGGTTACGTACATATTATTTATAAATTCGAAGCACACACTTACTTTCCTTTGTATCAATATTAATCATTTATTTCAATTTAGAAATTTAATAAAAAACATACAATTAAAATGTACAACGTCATTGACAACTGAGAATATGTTCATGTTATTATATTAGCTATTATTTAACGAAAGGATACCGTCGGCAAGAAGTATTAAAAATTCAATCTCTTTTAAAATATTTACTTTGACTTAAAAAATACACTTCGTATTTGCCAGTTTTAATTATTAACCAATGTCGCTGTTGTATTTTTTAGTCTCCAATCAAGCAGCTGTGACCGTTGAGAGGAGCATTGAAGGATGCAATGTGAAAGGGAAAGACTATCCACTTGGACGACGATTCACATTTGTTAACGGATGTTTCCGTTACAACTGCGATTGTCATATGAATGGATCCTATGTCTGCCCAGCCGAAAGAACAGAGGACATCTGCAGACAGAGAGAACGAGGTAAGCAATCACAGAGCTCGTGTCTATTTACTTGTATCCCCACGAGGGCAAAGTTAGATAGAATTTCGGCTTTTAATGTGGGTAAAATCCAGCTTCGCAAAAAGGGGCACTCTTGATTGGAAAATAAAAATTGCCTCAATCTGAAACGACAGAAAAAAAAAACTGGATAAAACATCAGAACAGATACTACACTTTGCCCTTAGTAAAAGGGCCGTAAATCTGTTCGGTAACGTAGAAAAATCGTCTAAATATTAATTTACTTGTTTGTACGTACGGTGTGACAAAAACATCATCGCAAACATTAATTAATGAGAAACGAATTACCTACCTTTGTAGTCGCTCTTTATCAGTTAAAAACCATTAAAAGCAGTTTCTCTCTAAAAAATTTTTTCAAAGAAACATAGCTGTCTGTTTACGGTTTCAAATTATTTTTTTTTAATTTTATAATAAAAAAAGTCATGTTGAGAGGAGACTAATTTTTTATTTTAATTTCTTTTTAAATTTAAAAAGAATTTGCAAGTGAGATGACATCTGTTCCTTTATAAGTTATAAAAAAAGTATTGAGAACCCCCCCCAATGTATTATGTGTTGAATTTTCATTGAAAAAATCTAATTTTTTAATCAATTCTTTTAGCTTTAAAAGATTTAATATGAATTTGTTAAAAGTGTTTTATATTCGTCGTAATTCGTTTTTATTTTACTTTTTATTCATTTTATTTATAATGTGTTTAAAACATTTTGAGCTACCGTGAAATTTCCACGGCTTCGGGTAGCCAGATACGTCATCATTTATTAATAAGATACATCATCATTTATTGATACGTCTATTTAATCTGTGCGTTTAGCAATGAAAGTGGATTTTTTACTTAAGCGTGACAGAGCAAGGAAAATACTTTTCTAACTTAAGCTTGATATACCAATGAAAATAATATTTTCAAATTAAGGTTAAGAAAATAACGAAAGTGTTATTTTAAACTTAAGCGTTACAGATTAACGGAAAGACTATTAAAAACTGAAGAGCAAAAGACTAATGAAGACTCTATTACTTACTTAAGATGTTGACGAATTTCGTTTCAGCTTGACTCAGTTTTCATTTTTACATACAACCCATCTTGTTTGGCCGACGCGATTTTTACGGATTACTTTTTATAGACAAATTTTCAGTGAACAATAATTTCTATTTAACCCACAGAAAGGGATAATGACATGTACTATTACTCTAAGTCAGCATAGAACCGATAGAATTGATAACTAAGAGGTGACTCAACGCTCACTAACCTATCAAATGAGGAATTCACCTTTGGATCCGGTTCCATGTCATAGTCAAAATTTTCGCAAGGAAACTGCTGTCGTCCCGTAAGGGCCCAAAAGAAAGACACAGCTCGTTATTAAATGGAAACAAAATATATTGGACAGAAAAGTAAGCAGAACAAATAAAAAAGTATGGTTATACGTCAGTCCGACTGTCAAGTGCACATGACGTTTTATATAACGTGTGTGCTAACACCGAACGCTATATTCTCCCAGTCTTTATAATAAGTGGAAGAGTTCATCATTATCTGTAGAGTGGATACACTACAACAGAAACACATAGCAATTTAGTGTCGTACTCAGAACAAATTCTATTCAACTGATCTAATATAATTTAGATGAAAGTATAACAAGTTTGTGTTAGAGTGGACCTGGGAGTAATGGTCACTAACAAGTAACTCCACACTCTCGAAATTTCCTAAATTCTGGTTCTCATCACTTTAAGGTCATACTCAGGACAAGAGTATTTACTACCTGATGTATCGCATTCTTTAGCACGTGAAAAGTACGTTTTGTGATGCTATTAATGTTTATTCATTTGTTGACCTCCTCCTTTATTTGCAGATCACTCCAGGACAACGGATGAAAGCCGGGTCAAGTTTTGCACGGTCAAAGGTCATCAATACCCACTTGATCACCCGTTCTCCTTCACCGATGGTTGCTACATGTTCAACTGTCAATGTCGTAGTGATGGGTCGTGGGACTGTCCAGCTAGCAAAACACAAGATATTTGCAAAGATCCTGTAGAAAGTGAAAGTAAGTCGTTTTTCGATATCTTTACTTATGCAATATACTAGTAGAAATACCCAACGTTACCAGGGAAGTGGATAAAAACAGAGAATATATTTTTTAAAGTGTATACTTTAAACCTTTTTTATACTATCTCCCTCCCCATCTCCACCCCTATCAGACTAAGTTCTCTACCTTTCTATTTCTCTCTCAACTGAATATTGCTCAATATAATAATACACTAGAAAAGAAAAATGAATTTGGTTGACTGTTTGACCTAATTTCAAGACATTTGCTAAGACCCTGGAGAGAATGGAAATTAGTTGGGTTTTTTTCATATTTTTATGCATTCTTAGAACTGCACGTCTGTGGAACTCTGTTCCGTTTCCCTGCTTTCCAACTGACTACAATATGGTCGTCTTCAAGTTTAACGTAAACAAGTTATTAATTAGCTGCTCCCTTAAGTAATCTAATTCACTCAATTCCCACTACTAACAATTACTAGGACATGTTCCTATTAACTACTGTATACTGATTAACCCTTATCCTCGAGTGGTATCCGGATCTTGATAAGTGGTGACTCCTTTGTAAAAAGAAAAAAAAAGAAAAAATGGCAGTTGCTTTCTTTTTTTACAGCTGTTTAATTATTTTGCTTGATTTTGGTGATGCTGTGGCCTTAAATATCTGTAAAGACATAAAACAACAAGGACAAGAACATTCATTCATTAATTCCTTATAAACTAGACGATTCTACTGTTTGTTTCCCAGGTATCTTGCTAGTTAGAATTCTTTCTAGAAAGACATCGATTAGTTAGAGGACGAACTATGTGAAATTTACCAACATCCCCAAGTGAAAGTGCTTCAATGGAACGAACTGGATTCAGAATTGGCACACCCACGTTTCAGTCTGTGTTGTTAACTTAGGAACCGTAAGCTTCCAATACGTATTTAAAGAAAGTGCAAAAGTTATGCATTGCCTTAGACTTCTGGATTTTTCACAGGGACTTGCTCCGTTACCACTGTTGTAACGCATTGGGGTAGATCACCATAACAAGTTGACTAACATTTTCATTCGTTTAATTCTTAGGATATATTTGGATATAATGTAGGAAACGTGGTTCCTATTTTTTAAATTTACATACCCACTCCACTTTACAAAACGGCACAGAAAAAAGACAATAAGATAATTTGTAAAAGATAAACCAAAATAAAGGAAAAGAATTCGCTGTTTTGCATGTATTCGAATGATATACTTTTATTTGTGCGCTATTTTTTGATTGGAGTGTCTAGATATTTATTAAATATACATTTACCTGTATTGGTTGCGCTGTTGTCACAAAACGATTTTTTTCTCGCGGTGATTTAATCTACGAAGATGGGAGTACTAGCATGAAAACGAGTGACCTTTTTTGTGCTCCAGAATTTATTTTCTTACATAGCCACTCAAGTCTCAATTCACTTTGCCACCGATGAACGATGGTTGTGCATGGGTATCCAGAACACGCCTTGTCATACGAGGGTCGTTCCAAAATAAATCCTTCTCATTTTAAGTAAAACAGTTGACGAGTTACCAAGATGGGAATAGTACCATTAAAACGAACGGCCTTTTGTATTCCAGAATTTATTTTTCTACATAGTCATCACCATTCTCAATGCACTTTGGCTAGAAATTCAATGAAGCACCCTTGTGTCTAACACACATCCATGTTGCTTTATTACAGTTTCCCATCGTCAATATCTGCAAGATAGAGATAAAACTGTCAGTTCATGAATGTCCAAGTTCAGTTATAATAACAATTGCAATTTGCAATCCCCTCTGATCCAATCTGTGCGGAATAAAAAAAAATAGGAGAAATTACTTTTGGAACGCCCCATCGGATAAACATTTCTGTACATTCTTTCCTTTACAAAAAGTCAAATGGCATAACCTGGGACAGCTTAAAATTCAAATAGCATAAACTCAGTTGATGTATGTTGAAAAAAGATCACAATTCAGCAATTTAATTCTTTTAGCAATAACAAGAATAATTTTATAATCATGTATTTCTTTCATTGCATCTATTTATTATTTCATTTGTGCGCAATGTTTTGAAAGTGTAAAACTTTCAAATATAAATATTTCGACTTATAAATATTCACATCCTTGCAGATTTCAAATGTAAATATTTCGACTTATAAATATTCACATCCTTGCAGATTTCAAATGTAAATATTTCGACTTATAAATTGAAATCTGCAAGGATGTGAATATTTATAAGTCGAAATATTTACATTTGAAAGTTTTACACTTTCACATTCGTTGTTAAAACTGACGTAAACCGCTAATTTCCTGAGCATAGGGATCAGTTCTATTATAGAATCATGTCACTATAAGCTTCAATACCACATTAACCGACACCCGGTAACTTTGCAAATAATACATCTTTTCCAATTATTTTTACGATAATTTAGTCGGGAGTTTTTCCCTCGCCCTCAAAGATGCTAGGCCATTGTTACAATGGATAGTTCCCTATTGACTGAGGTAAGACTTTGATAATGTGCAGTTCTAGTAGGGTTACCTTCCCAGGCATTGCGTCCTCCCTTTGAAGGGAGATTGGTTTATTGCTAATCGCCCGAGGCGTTCCTACCGAGAAATGCTGACGTCGCTACCAAGGCATTTTTTGCAGTTCAAAGTCTATGACGCTGGCTATTCAAATCCAACTTTCCGTCTCTTGTGTTAGAATAGAGATAAATAACAAAACAGTATAAAAAATGTTAAATCATTACAAAAAAATAAATGTTAAATCATTACAAAAAATGAATGTTAAATCATTACAAAAAAAATAAATGTTAAATCATTACAAAAAAAAAATAAATGTTAAATCATTACAAAAAATAAATGTTAAATCATTACAAAAAATAAATGTTAAATCATTACAAAAAAATAAATGTTAAACCATTACAAAAAATAAATGTTAAATCATTACAAAAAAATAAATGTTAAACCATTACAAAAAATAAATGTTAAATCATTACAAAAAATAAATGTTAAATCATTACAAAAAATAAATGTTAAATCATTACAAAAAAATAAATGTTAAATCATTACAAAAAATCAATGTTAAATCATTACAAAAAAAAATAAATGTTAAATCATTACAAAAAAAAATAAATGTTAAATCATTACAAAAAATAAATGTTAAATCATTACAAAAAAAAAATGTTAAATCATTACAAAAAAATAAATGTTAAATCATTACAAAAAATAAATGTTAAACCATTACAAAAAAATAAATGTTAAATCATTACAAACAAATAAATGTTAAATCATTACAAAAAATCAATGTTAAATCATTACAAAAAATAAATGTTAAATCATTACAAAAAAATAAATGTTAAATCATTACAAAAAAAAAATGTTAAATCATTACAAAAAAATAAATGTTAAATCATTACAAAAAATAAATGTTAAACCATTACAAAAAATAAATGTTAAATCATTACAAAAAAAAATAAATGTTAAATCATTACAAAAAATAAATGTTAAATCATTACAAAAAAAAAATAAATGTTAAATCATTACAAAAAAAAAATAAATGTTAAACCATTACAAAAAAAAAATAAATGTTAAATCATTACAAAAAATAAATGTTAAATCATTACAAAAAAATAAATGTTAAACCATTACAAAAAATAAATGTTAAATCATTACAAAAAATAAATGTTAAATCATTACAAAAAATAAATGTTAAATCATTACAAAAAAATAAATGTTAAATCATTACAAAAAATCAATGTTAAATCATTACAAAAAAAAATAAATGTTAAATCATTACAAAAAAAAATAAATGTTAAATCATTACAAAAAATAAATGTTAAATCATTACAAAAAAAAAATGTTAAATCATTACAAAAAAATAAATGTTAAATCATTACAAAAAATAAATGTTAAACCATTACAAAAAAATAAATGTTAAATCATTACAAAAAAAATAAATGTTAAATCATTACAAAAAATCAATGTTAAATCATTACAAAAAATAAATGTTAAATCATTACAAAAAAATAAATGTTAAATCATTACAAAAAAAAATGTTAAATCATTACAAAAAAATAAATGTTAAATCATTACAAAAAATAAATGTTAAACCATTACAAAAAATAAATGTTAAATCATTACAAAAAAAAATAAATGTTAAATCATTACAAAAAATAAATGTTAAATCATTACAAAAAAAAAATAAATGTTAAATCATTACAAAAAATAAATGTTAAATCATTACAAAAAATAAATGTTAAATCATTACAAAAAATAAATGTTAAATCATTACAAAAAATAAATGTTAAATCATTACAAAAAAATAAATGTTAAATCATTACAAAAAATAAATGTTAAATCATTACAAAAAAATAAATGTTAAATCATTACAAAAAATAAATGTTAAATCATTACAAAAAAAAAAAATGTTAAATCATTACAAAAAAATAAATGTTAAATCATTACAAAAAATAAATGTTAAATCATTACAAAAAATAAATGTTAAATCATTACAAAAAAATAAATGTTAAATCATTACAAAAAAATAAATGTTAAATCATTACAAAAAAAATAAATGTTAAATCATTACAAAAAATAAATGTTAAATCATTACAAAAAAAAATGTTAAATCATTACAAAAAATAAATGTTAAATCATTACAAAAAATAAATGTTAAATCATTACAAAAAAATAAATGTTTAATCATTACAAAAAATAAATGTTAAATCATTACAAAAAAAATCAATGTTAAATCATTACAAAAAATAAATGTTAAATCATTACAAAAAATAAATGTTAAATCATTACAAAAAAATAAATGTTGAATCATTGCAAAAAAAAATAAATGTTAAATCATTACAAAAAAAAATAAATGTTGAATCATTGCAAAAAATCAATGTTAAATCATTACAAAAAATAAATGTTAAATCATTACAAAAAATCAATGTTAAATCATTTTATAAAAATAAATGTTAAATCATTACAAAAAAAATAAATGTTAAATCATTACAAAAAATAAATGTTAAATCATTACAAAAAATAAATGTTAAATCATTACAAAAAAATAAATGTTTAATCATTACAAAAAATAAATGTTAAATCATTACAAAAAAAATAAATGTTAAATCATTACAAAATAATAAATGTTAAATCATTACAAAATAATAAATGTTAAATCATTACAAAAAAAATAAATGTTAAATCATTACAAAAAATAAATGTTAAACCATTACAAAAAATAAATGTTAAATCATTACAAAAAAATACAAAATGTTAGGGGAGGGGGAGTACTGTTCTCAGTCGTATCAAATTGGTTTTTGCCGATTTTGAGAATAAGTAATATTTAAACTGGATTTTGAGAATTACCGTTATTTTTGCCAATTCTAATGCACCTTAAGTGCAACTGCATCGTGCCAATTTATTTGCTTACTATCAAAGATAGAGTTATTTTTTTAAACTGAGAACTTCCACCTCCACAGACAGGAGCACTCTTTATTGGGACAAAAATAGAAATTGCCTCCATATAAAAAGATTCACCGATTAAGGAGTAGGGACAGAAAAAGCTTACGTATAATAAATTAAATTTTTCTTTTACACCAAAAAAATAGCCTAATAAGGAGAGTTTTGCTGATTGACCTAAAAGTGGGGTATCAATTTAATAGAACGTTATAACTGAAAAGTGATCCCCCAAGTTAAAAGTTATTAAATAAACTTATTTTTTCCTTTGCTAATATGAAAGTTAAATCTGTTATCGACGATAATCCGCAGAAAAAAAGAAAACGTGAAAAGAAATGAATTTTACGGCGGGGTGGGATAGGGTGGGGGAGCTCGTTCAGGTCCGCCAAATTAATTTAAAAAAATTACGTTGATAAACGAATAGGCAGAAGGTCATCAAAGATGTGTTCATAAAATGAGATTCAGTCTTCGTCTAAAGCGATAGAAAATAATTTTCCTGTTGAGCCGGCCAACAATCATTACGTTATTGTCTCAGTGACCACCTTACACTCATTTACCGTTATCCTTGAATGGCCCTTTGGCCTTGATAATTTGACTCTCTTGTATAAAAAATCACTGATTACTAGAATCATCTCAATCAGCAAAATACCATATTTACTGTAGGAGTCCAATTTGTTGGCAATTTTTTAAAACATATTTATATACTAAGATTTCGTTGGAATAACAAAAAATACTTAGCTCCTATTCAAAAGCTAGCTTTTCAAGGGTGAAAGCTATCAAATGTATTGATAGATAGGGAGAGGAGAGGAGAGAAGAGAGAGAGAGAGAGAGAGAGAGGGAGAGAGAGAGAGAGAGAGAGGGAGAGAGAGAGAGAACGTGTTTCATCATTTAGAACTATTTTACGTAAAATAAATCTCTTCATTATTAAATACTAACTTACAAAAAATGAAGATGAGGTTACCAAACGTTGTGTAAAGGTCACTTGGTTCAATAAAATCGTTTATGTTTCTACGAAACCTTGGTTTCATATTTGGTTTTATGCCAACCGCAAGAGGCAGGAAACCGCGTTGGAAGAGAAAACGGTTTATATCAATTAAAGAAGAGTCATATGAATGGCTTGGCATGATTTCAGTAGAAGATGACCTTTGTAGATACGTCCACGAATATGAGTGATTTTGTCCGCCAGTTTTGAAAAAAATAATATTTTCATCATTTAACGTTCGTTTATAATGTGCTAATGATATTTTAGATGCATTAAAGAATCTTTTTATGAGACTCTATCTAAAATCAATAAACATTTATTATTTTATCATTAGTATCAACAATGGAAAATTTTCTTTTAAACAAAATCAAATAAAAAGACAAAAGATTCGTTTTTGGCATCGGAAAATCACAAATTTTTCCGATTCCGATATCGATTCCGATTAATCGTCCCAACACGAATATATATATATATATATATATATATATATATATATATATATATATACTAGCTGTACTCGGCCATGCGTTGCTGTGGCTCAGTTTGTTAAAATGGAACACATGTGAAAGTAGAGAAAAGTTTGATTCTTTTTTTCAAGAGAATGTACAAATTATTTTTTTTTTTTAACAGATGTTAAGAAAATAAACAGAAAAATACTCCCATCATTAATTATGTAAAAAAATGCTTATAAATTACGATAAAACTTGCTGAGTATGCACTGTTTTACGGTTGTTGTAAAAATGGAACGGAAACTTAAATTTCGCTTCATTTTAATCTTTCTTAATTTTTTAATTGTGCCCCCCCAAACGAATATAATCGAAACAGTAACATTCAACAATTGTACTTTATGTATATAAAACACAAAATGGGTGTTTGTATTACTGTACACATAGATTCGAAAAAGTTGTCAAAAAAAAAATATATAACAAATAAATGTTATCAAAGGCAAGATAAGTTACTTTTCTGCCAAACTGGATATATTTTTTGTGTTTTTATTCAATGTAACATATTTATTCAGCTCGGAAAACATACAGTGTTTACCGATGTATTCGAAAATTCAAGATGGCGTCTCACACTCTCTTTAACACCGTAAGTATGGAAAAAGGTGTTATAAATAAAAAACTATACAAAATACTATTAAAAACCCGCCGAATATATGTCAACCTATGTCACGGTAACATATATTGAGCGAGTTTTTAACAGTATTTTATCCGGTTTTTTATTTATAACATCTTTTCCCACACTTACCGTGTTAAAGAGAGAATCAGACGCCATCTTGAATGTTCCAATACATCGGTAAACACTGTATGGTTTTCGAGCTGAATAAACATGTTACATTGAATAAAAACACGAAAAATATATCCAGTTTGGTAGAAAAGTAACTTATCTTGCCTTTGATAACATTTATTTGTTATATATGTCTTTTTGGACAACTTTTTCGAATCTATGTGTACAGTAATACAAACCCCACAAAATATTTACTAAAAAAAAAAAATTAAAAAAAAAGAAGTTAATAACGAAAGGGAAATAATTCCATTTTTAAACGAAAAAGTCAGTTTACCTAACTTACTGTATTAATGCTATTTTTTTTAAGCAAGAAAAAAAAAAAGGTAAATATCCAGATACGCTACTACAGAACACCGACCACTCTAATTTGTTTTTTTATAGGTAATTGAGGTCGCTGACAACTAATCTGCTAGTCAAACTTGCGGCAAATTTACCGTTTGCATGGTATTTACCCCTGAACCCACGAACTTCTTTCCACCATTTTGCAGCATCCGTTTATGCTACGCGCATATGCACGCTGTAGCATAAACGACGGCTTCACCAAGCAAACTATGTTGGGGGGGAGGGGATTTTTTTTTCCAGGACAGAATTTTCTAATCTTCAAAAATACATTATAGCGCTTTTTGGGTGGAAAATTTAAAATTAGCTGAAAAAGAAATAAAATAAGAAAAGGAAAGCACACCAAGTTGGAGTAGGGGGGGGGTAATTTATCTGTTTTTTTTTGTTTTTTTTTTACCTGGAACATCGAATTTTCAAATTTTCCGTAAGTAACGCACCGACATTTATCAATTAGAAAACCATTTAACATTTTCCGAAGATTTTACTTTGTACATTGGGGGCGCGAGCGGGGGGGGGGAGCGGATGTGATGTTGGCGCGCGCGCGCCCCAACATACCCCCCCCCCAAAAAAAAACAAAAAAAAACAAAAAACAAATTAAAGTGGTCGGTGTTCTGTAGTAGCGTATCTGGATATTTACCAAAAAAAAAAAAAATATTTAGGTTTGGCTATAAATTCCTAAACTCATTTCACCTTAAATAATTTAGGTGACTGAAATAGGAATCTAATTGAATCTTTAATTTCCTAATTAGTATTCGATAATTCATTTTTCTTCGAGTTATATCGAATACACTAATACGGACTTTAGGGGCTTTTTTCGTAATGTTACTGTAAAAATTATTTTTTTATTGTTAAAAATTACGATGCTTTAAAAAAAGCAAAAATGAATTCTTGCGTTTTTTATTTACTACTGAAAACCATAACTTTAGTAAAGGTATTTTTTGTTTAAACAAAATAAAACATTTTCACCAAGAGTTAAGTAAAAATAATTAGTTCATTATATTCTGCGATCATTATTTGAAAAATACTGCAATTTTCATTAAAATTCGTTAATTTCCTGATTTTTGGTGAATTTTTAAGTAAAGGGAGGAATCAAAATGTGTATACACTTTGAGCGTCGGCATTCATTTTTCGACCACGTGTGGTTAATTTAAATTAAAGTTCAATCACATGGTTACATTATCAATAAATCCATTAAAAATTTACCGATATTGTAAACACACTCTGTTTACATTAAGCCTGTGGTGTTTTTTTAGTGATGCAATGTTGTCAACTGAGATTTAAAAAACCCCGCGAGATCAGGAGAAAGAAATGTCCAGAAAATCGCTAGACAGTTTGGCAGAAAAGTAACTTATCTTGCCTTTGATAACATTTATTTGTTATACATTTGTTTTTTGACAACTTTTTCGGTACTTATACAGTTTCCATTTTTTAATGTCGTCACTAAACTGTATAAGTACCATTTGTTTTTCAATATTTCCATTTTTTAATGTCGTCACTAAACTGTATAAGTACCTCGATTTTATAGTGAGATTTAAGAATGGTTAGTCGAAAAAAAGGTGAAAAACAAAACAAATAATCAATAAATAATTGTTACCAAAGGCAATAAATGCTACTTTTTTTTACTTACATGAATGAGTTTATTTTATGTTTTAAAGTATTTTCAAGCAATCTAATGCGAGTGTCTGGGTGCCAAATACCTCCAGATTTTCTAGAATTTCCCGCTAGATTGTAAACGAAATCTCCAGATCTAGCAGGAAAACCGCTAAATTGTAACACTGGTCACGTGACAGGAAGCGTTAATAAATAATTGTCCCTAAATAAAAAAAATGGCCTCTCGGTAAAAAGAAATCTGCCTATTTATCATAGAAAAATTAAGTATAATGTTATAATTAAAAAGGAATATATAAAAACACACATGGATATAGTAAACATATTATACCAAAACGTGGAAGCCATCCGTCCAGTGGTTTTTTAGACAATTAACTCCGAACGAACCAACATTTATATATATATATATATATATATATATATATATATATATATATATATATATATATATATATATATATATACTAGCAAAAGTACCTGTCGTTGACTGGGTTAAAAAACAGCCTATAGAAAATCGATTCTGATTTATGAAAGTATAATAGATTATGAAAAGGAAGGGTTGTAAAAGGATAGCTTCGAATTTGAGGGTATCAAAACCAAAGCAAAATATGATGAAAGTAAAAATAAAATAGATAAACCCCATAATTTATTATACCATACCTTTTCACACTGAAACACTTATCACAATATTCTGTGGATCTATATTAAAAAAAAAAAACTTGTTAAACTTTGTGACATATTTCCATTCTATGGAGGTTAGGCGCGAACGAACACCCCATAATTTTATTATACCACATTTCTTCAAACGGAAACATAATTATCAAAATATACTTACGCAGATAGATATGAAAAGTCTTTATTAAAGTCTGTGCCTATTTCCATTCTATGGAGGCCAGGCGCGAACGCAGACCTCACAAATTTATTATCCCATTCCTATTTAAGTTAAAACATACTTATCAAAGTATTATTATGTACATCTATATCAAAAACACTTGTAAACGTTTTTTTTTTAATTTTTCAATTTTTTATTTCCACACTTTGTGGACCAGGCGAGTACACAGACCCCACAGTTTTAATGAATCATCATTATGCCAGATCAAACATACCCATTCCTGTGTCTCGATATATCTTCTATCATCATATGTGATCAGTTTTCTGTAATAGTCAACCATATAGGACCCTATTCGTGACCAGACACACACACAGACGTTCAGCTTTATATTATAGATATATTCCGATATATATGTCCGCATAAGCAACAGATATTAGATCAGTCCTTTAATAATCCGGTCCCTGTTGGTTTTTAGGTGTGAGTTTAGTTCTGTGCAGTTCCAGGAGGTCTACCCTGTTAGGCTTTGCCTTTTCTCTTTGAGAAAGGGGTTTGTTTATTGCTAATCGCATGAGGCACCCTTACCGAGGAATGCCGACGGCACTGCCCAGGCACTTCATTGCAACTTCTCTAGAGGCGCTCACTTCTAAAATTCCACTTTTCGATCCTGGTATCTAAATTCTTGCAGTGGGAAAGTAAAAGCTTTTTTTTTCTAGTTTAATGTGAACAAATTGTTGTTAAGCCGCCATTTTTGATCATTAATTCGTCTTGAGTGGTCTTCTACCCATTCTTCTCCATGTTTTCAATTCTATCATGGTAGCGATCATCGTTTATTTGGCGATCCTTTTAATGCCTATACTTAATGAGTGATGACACATATATATTAACATGTATATAATTTCTATACAATAGCTACTTATCCACAAACATGTTTTATGTTTACTAAGAATCCTCCGTTAATGTATCTGAACCGCTGCTCGACACGAATAAACCCAGATCCATTTTTTACTGCTCGGTCGTTGTAAAAACCACATTTCAAATGCAAGAGAAATAAGCCATATATTTTATTAACAAACATAGTAAGTCACAGAACAGTGTTAAATCTACCCGAGAGAGAGAATTCGCCAGGTGACACACACACACACACACACACACACACACACACACACACACACACACACACACACACACACACATATATATATAGTCATCGACATACAGTACTGTTTCGCTGTTTCACAGCTCATTAGTTCGGCTAGACAAGCAACTACCTCAAATATATAATAATAATAATAATAATAATAATAGTAATAATAATAATAATAATAATAATAATAATAATAATGATAATACTCACATACACATGTCTCAGTTTCTTTTCGAATTTTTACTTTATTTTTTAAAGAAATTTCTTTAAAAAAATGAAGTAAAAAATAGAAAAAAACTGAGACATGCGCATATCGAGTATATTTATTATTATTATTATTATTATTATTATTATTATTATTATTATTATTATTATTATTATTATTATTATTGGCTCACAAGGAGCTTTCACACAGGTCATCAAAGATCTCTCCTTGAAAACAGACTGTGGTGTTCTCTGGAAACTGAGAAACAACAAGTCTCCCCAGATTTCAAGTACTCTCCTCCTATTTCGATAACACTATTTCGATAACATTTGCAAAAAAAAAAAAAAAAAAATTGCATTATCGCAGCATCTGCTTACCATTAATTTCTCGTTGGCAGCAGCTATTGGTTTTCACTTGAATTTTGGTGGCAATAAGCCTCCCCAAGGTCCCAGTTCTCTTCGGACTTATCCAGCGTAGGTTTGGTCAGTGCTCTCTCCTCGATCTTTCCTTCCTCCTTGACACTACTTGCCTATTCGGTCTCACTCTTTCTTTTAGGTGGGGGCAGTGATGTGGTAATATGGGGATGGGGATGGGGTGGGGTTAGAGAACTTATAGATATGCGGTTTAATGTTCTTGGTTCCATGTAGCACTTCATGTTTTGCCTCTGCAGCAATTTGTCTGGCTCGCATTTGTGGCCCCTATGTGTTAGTTTCCACATTCAAGGGGTTTCCTTAATATTTCAGCTGTTTTCATTATTGTTGCTCGTTGCATTTTTCCAGTCATTCCTCTGAATCCAATTTCTCCCATCATTATTATTATTATTATTATTTTATTATTATTATTATTATTATTATTATTATTATTATTATTGTTTAGTAGTAGTAGTTGTATCTTCAGATTAACTTCCAATTTGTTAGTATTTTAACGATCACACAAAATAGCAGGCATATTTACCTATGATGATTGCAACGTCTTGTCAGACGAGTGCCACTCCCTCAGACATTTAAAATCCATGACCCCAAATGCCTGAGGGAGTATCTATACAAAGATGATGTTACAGAGTCTTAGCTTTGTACGACAGCTAAGTCTCTCTCTTGGTTCAAAATGTTGAGATCCAGCAACAAGCAAGAGCAAGATAGCCAGCAACAAATTAAACTGCAGACCAGCTTAATGCGGGTACTGGTCTCCCGTTTTATGGTTTTTTAAATCAGAGATTTGCTTCTCCTAGAAAGGTTGCCTTCACCACGGCTTACAGGAGCCCTCTCCACCTCAATACACATATACACACACAAATATACACGGTGCTAGTTGGCCGTTGACCCAGAAAAAGAGTTTATTCGCCCTTTGGAAGGTCTTGTTTTTAATCCTTCAGGGAGACTAGCCGCCCTCCTCACCAAACAAGTCTGGTGGGGGAACCAGTTTAGTCGCCGGTGACCCGACCATGAGGCAGGTAGTACTGGGTTACATGGTACCAGTAGCATATGACATGACCTGACACATATATTTACCTATACATACATACATACATACATACATACATACATACATAAAAAGGCTTCTTTCAGTCTTCACAGACCATGGATATCCCACTATAAGGGTGCCTGTGCGTGAAATTTGCGTTGCGCAATCTCTAACCACACCTCTCATGAGTCGACATTGTTAAATACAACTGGAAAGTGGAGGTTCAGGACAACTGGAAAAAAATGTAACATACATACATACATACATAAATACAGGTATATTTACTTTATATATATATATATATATATATATATATATATAAATATATATATATGTGTGTGTGTTTGCATGTGTGTTTGTTAGAAATTATTTTAAAATTTAAACTTTACAATCTAATTTTTCTTTGCTTTATTTTCTTGCAGGTGGCTGTACTGTTAGAGGAGAAAACTACCCGCTCGGCAAGGCTTTCTCTTTCACCGATGGCTGTTTCAAATACAATTGCAAATGTAAACTTGATGGCTCTTGGAAGTGCCCCGCCAGACGGACGGAAAACGTGTGTGAGCAAGAAAAGAAAGATGGAGACGATAAAAGCAACACAACAAGCACATATCATCGTAAGTTAACAATCATACAATATCGATGAATGTAATTATGTTTTAAAGATTACAGCCTAACGTAAATCTGTAAATAAAATTAAATATTTTTACACGTAGAAAAAAAAATTATAATAAAAATATTTTCACGATGGCGTCGGAAACTGAAAAGTTCATCCAAATTTAGAAGTTAAATAAATTCATTGGAAAATCTCTGGAAACGATAAAGATTGGTTATCTGGGACTATTTCAATGCTAACATGTAAAGTAAGGACTTAATATAATAGGATTAAATAAGAAAACACCTTTTTTTACATAAAAATAGCTTGATTAGCCCCCACGAGCGAGACTTTAGTAACAGATCCAGCTTCGCACAATCAAAACAACAGACAAGATGTCGTGCATAAGTTCTATGGAAGCTCAAAATGTCAAGAAGCCGATTATATTTTAAAATTTACAGAGGAATTGAAACATTGTTCGAATCTGTATTCAATAGTGAAGAAATCAACCACCTCAGCAAAAATAAACTTCTTAGTGACATACAATATAGTTTCCGTTCTGCTAGATCTACAGCAGATGTGCTTACGGTTATATCTCATAGGATTAGCGAATCTCTTGATGGAGGTTTCCTTTCTAGGACAGTTGCTCTTGACAAAGGCCTTTGATAGAGTATGGCATAACGTTCTACTTCACAAGATCTCCAGTTACGGTATAGCTGGAAATGTCTTTTGTTATTAAATCATTTCTGTCTGATAAGTTCATAAGAGTACTGGTTGATGGGCAAAAATCAGAAGCTCACAGTATTAATGCTGGAGTCCCTCAGGAGTCTATCCTGGGCCCAACTCTCTTCCTAATCTAGATCAACGATCTTCCAAATCACATCCTTAGATCATTTGTAGACATTTATGCTGACGAAACTACCATCTATTGCAGTACATCAAAGACCATAAACGACTAAGTTCTCTCAGATTCTCTCTCCTCTGATCTTGAACATGTGATACAATGGGAAAAGAAGTGGCTAGTTACTTTTGATGCATCTAAAACCAAGCTTCTGTCTTTACATCATCAACGTTCTGAACCCCATCTGACATCAATTGAAATGAATGGCTCTCATCTTGAGGAAGCTCCATGTTTTGACAAGCTTCTAGGCTTGACCATTACTCCTGATCTGAAATGGAACACGTACATCAAATCTGTTACCAAGATCGCTGGGGAAATGGTTGGATCCTTCTATTGATCATGTACATATCTCACTGCTAATGTAATTCTCTACCTATATAAGAGCCAGATATGTCCATCACATCTCTACCTATATAAGAGCCAGATACGTCCGTCACATCTGGGGAGGAGCTGCTAGAAAGATTTATCCTGCCTTGATAGAGTTCAAAACAGATTTCTTGGCCTAGTGGAGGATGCCCTTTCCTCTTCCCTGCAACCTCTTTCTCACAGAAGAGACGTTGCGAGCTTATCTCTGCTTTATCATTATTTTCATGGCAAGTGCTCGTCTGAGTTCCAGTCTACGCTCCCCCTCGCCAAACTTTTACAAGAAACACTCGTTTAGCTGAAAACACTATCAATAATTTTCCCCACTCTTTATCTGTGCCTAAAACTAAACGCAGATTCCATGAACAAAGTTTCTTTCTTAGAACTGAAAACCTGTGAATTTGCCTGCTTCCGGCTGACTATAATATGGTCGTCTTCAAGTCCAACGTAAACAACGTAACCCTTATAAGTAGTGACTCCTTTGTAAAAAAACATTATCACACCTCAATTTTTGTAATATTGAAGAATGCAACAATATTCATTAATTTAGGTAATCCTATTTGTTTTAATAAAATAGGAATGATGGTTTGATTAGAATGTTTAGTTACGTTTTTACATAATGATTTGATTTATTTATACTGAAATATGTCGTAACGATAAATTAAATTAACGCTTTTTCTATTATTGTAAAAGTTAATGTAAAAGTTAATGTAAAGGTGTATTTAAAGTGTGAAAAAGTCAATTAATATTACTATTACTTTGTACCTCGGAATATTAGAACTTATAATAGATAGGTTATTAATATTTTAGCATAACGGAAAAATTTACTAAATCGTTAGCCGTTTTAATTCTCATATTTATTGTATGAAAAGCTTAGCGGACAAATAAATACATATTTTAAAATAATAAATCATATTTTTTGATGAATATAATATTCGTGTAGATATCAAAATCTAATAAAACAAAACAATAGCAAAAAACATGTTACTTCCATTATTCATACGTAGTGCTTTTGGCCATCCGTCAAATTTACACAAAAAATGATGACGTCGCCGATTTTGTACGAAGAAATCGAGGACCCTACTGTTCTTGTGTCCTCACAAGATTTGATTTTCTTAGATAAAACAACTATTAGGTCAATTTACGTGATTTTTGACATATGATATCTTCGTTCCGTGACGGGTATGCACATCATAAAGATTTTTCAGTGTTGTTGTCTTTTTTAATAGGTTGAATTCTGGACTTGTACCTTCCTTCTTTTTAGGGGAGGGCGGATAGTCATAATCATGTGTGTACATAAAAATTAGAGGTCTTGAAAGATTCTCTCTTCTTTAGATTTACAGATGTTTGTTATTGTTATAACTTTACGATATCCATTAACTCATCTGGTCTACCATCATCTGGTCTACCATCATCTGGTCTTCTGGCTCGTGTCAGCCGTGTCACTCTCCTACTCGCACACACCCTAACCCTAACCCGACCAATGTCACATGTGCCTCTTGTCTCTTACCCCACCCCGACATATAAGGGTTGATTTAAACACGCTTATTAATATCTGCCATCTTGACCCTATCAGTTCCTCTTAGCCTGAATGCAGGAGGCTGACTACCCTGCTAACCCCCCTTCCAACGTTCTCTTCCTCTCGCTCCCTCTCTCAATTTCGCCCTCTCTCTTATTTCACGGCAAACATGTCAATGAGGACAGTAAACCCGAGCGGAAGTGTGATGCGTACTTTCTTTAATTATCTAGACGTCATCGAGACGAAATGCTATTTTTTTTTCTTAAATCCTGAAGAATTGTAAATTGTTGCGTTTATCTTTTCATATTTTTTCTTTTTTCTTTTGTTTTTAGAAAATTGAGTTTAAAAATGCTTTTCCTGATAAGAAGTCTTATTTATCTTTTTTTTTAAACTGTTATCAGCCGTCGTTCACTGATGATATTAATACAATTTTGGACTGTTCCTACTTACTTGCCTCTCCACGAGGGCAAAGTTAGACACAAGGTCTATTTTTAATGTAGGTAACATCCAGATCCCTCAAAAAGGGCATTCTTCATTGCAAGAAAAATAAAAATTACCTAAGTCTAGAAGGATTTCTCCTCCTTTGACCGAAGACAGAATAGACTAAGTGTAGCAAACCTCTTGACCGGGGATGTGCAGAAGGGAGGAGTTGCTAGGGAGTCATTCAGTTCTGTCGCCTAAAGACACAACGTGGGGTGCTGAGTAGATGTCTTGGTTTCCTTTCATTCGGCTGGCCGATGGAGTCTCTTTAAACCTGTTTTTTTTTTTTACCAGATTTTATAGAAAGTTCTGTTGGCACTGACTTACTACATTCACATATAGGTGTTACCTTTGTAGATTTCCAAAGATTTCCATTAGTTGAACATCATGTTTAAAGTTGTTTACTCTAGAAAGTGATGAAGAGAGCTTATTGAAAAGAACTGAAGAAATAAAGAGAGTAAACAATTAGAACCATTTGTGTTTTAGCATTCGATCGAATTGCAACTCGATGTTCAATATCCCATAAGTGTATAGACATATAATATCAAATAAAGATTTAAGCTATTAATACTAAGGCAGGTGTTCCTAAATTTGTCACATAGACAAACATGCACAAGAGTTCCAAGAAGAAAATGTCAGCTGAATAACAAACCAAGAGAAACAAGCGAAAAAACTGCAACATAACATTGGAATTATAATTGCAATTTAAGTATTATTTAGATTGGGTATTCAGCAGACTAAACGCTTGGGAAGCATATACAATTGTAGCTTATTAAGGCCGTCTGTATCCCCACCCCAGTTTGATTTGAAAGCACGCTTGATATACACCCAGCTGGCTTGGGTCAGCTGGGAAGTGGAGGATATCCGAATTTGTTCTAATTCCAATTAAAATCAATCACGACCCCAGGTGGTTCCTATAGTCTGGCTTCGTCACCCTTAAAATCAATCACGACCCCAGGTGGCTCATACGCCCTGGCTTCGTCACCCTTAATTAACGAGGGTAAATTATTCGTACTTGTAGTACCTTGCAAATGAACTAAGAGGACGTTTTTGGTTTCCTTTCTAGGCGTAAGCCGGTGTCTTAGCTCTGATACATAACAAAATTTTGCGTACACCGTGCCCTCGTGGAAAGGGCGTTAAATGCACATGTGGAGATTTTAATTAGTTTTATACAGTCTGACCCTAAAATCGTGTTACGTTTATCAAAAGGTTGGTTTAATAGTGGAACAAATAGTATCGGAATACAAAACAGATGTCATGAATTCAGTTTATTTACGTTAAAATTAATAATAACCAAATAAGAATATTAGAACCAAATAAGAATATCAGAATCAAATAAGAATACCTTTCTTTTTTTTTAAATGGGGGTCACCACTTATCAAGGCCCGAAGACCACTCAGGGATAAGGGTTACTGCGTGTACAGTAATTAATGAGATAGTATTGTAGTAATCATTAGTATTGGGATTGGGGGTTTTGATAGAGTGTCTTACTTAAGGGGGCGGTTTGTCAGGAGTTTGTTTATGTTGGACTTGAAGACGTCCAAGTTGTAGTCAGGTAGGAAACAGGCAAGCGGCAGAGAGTTCCACTGGCGTGCAGTTCTAAGAAAGAAGCTTTGCTCATGGAATCTACGTTTGGATTTAGGCACAGATAAAGAGTGGGGGGAATTATTGACAGTAGTTTCAGCCAGACGGGTGTTTCTCGTGAAAGATTGGCGAGGGGAGGGGGACGAGGGATTGGAGCTCAGACGAGCACCTGCCATGGAAATAGCGATAAAACAAAGACAGGCTTGCAACGTCTCTTCTGTGGGAGGGAAGAGAAAATGGTATCCCCCACTAAACCACGGAGTCTATTTTGTACTCTGTCAAGGTAGGATAGGCTGTTTTTAGCAGCTCCTGCCCAGATGTGGCAGCAGTACTCCATCCTTGGACGTACTTGGCTTTTATACAGATAGAGAATTGCATCAGTAGTGAGATATCAGAACCAAATAAGAATATTAGAACCAAATAAGAATATCAGAACTAAATTAGTTTAATATACGCCCTCGACAATCAGTCTAACACTGGCTTAGTTGCTGTCAGGTTGGGGTATTGTTTTCTTTAGTCAGAGGAGGTCTAAAGGTCCGTTTCTGGCTTCAGATAATGCATTTTGGTGATAATAAAGTGCTAACAATTAGCATGTAGTTAAACTGGCGAATGAAAAGATGAATAAAGCATGAACGTTATAAATGTGTCTCCAAGCGCTAACTCAACAACGAAAATTTTGGAATAAAAGCCAGAAAACAGCAATTAACGAACGAATATATTTATATATCAGCAATTTTACAGAGATATAATAGATACTTTACAAGACCAAAGTTTGTAGAGAAGTTGTAAAGTTCTTGAATAAGAAGTAGAGAAAAGCGTCAGAAAGCCCGTTTCAAAATCCTGTCGTGTGTATGTGTGTGTATGTGTGTGTATGTGTGTATTTGTGTGTATGTGTGCATTTGTGTGTATGTGTGTATTTGTGTGTGAGCTTAGCCCCGGGGTGAGTGAGTTCGCAGAGGATATAGACCAGACAAAAAGGATTTTCAGCGTGGTGAATTCCAGTTTTCTAGAATAAGTGTTGTTGATGCGGAGAGTCGACATGCCTCGCAGATGTCATCCGGAAGAACTCTAATTTTATTTCATCAAGCCACTGTTTTATAGGGATTTTTTTAAGTTTGCATCGGCCTGTTACTTTTAGAGTTTGTAACGATTTTTATTGGTTGAAAAGTAATTTTATTTAACAAGTTTCTTTGAAAACTAACGTGTTTTTGAATTGATGAATTGGAGAAATAAAAAAGATAGCAATTCAAGCCATTTGCTTTTCGACATTCGCCTAAGCATTTCAATCGCCACACACTTTTTCGGATAAAGAACTTCAACCATTTTCTTCTAATTCGACAAAATCGCTTACTACTACTTCGTTGACTTCTTTTTCTCCGTCCGTCATTTACAGAGTCCGTCACCCTCCAAATAAAGCACCGGACCCTACCACTAACCTTAACCCTAAGTCCAGTGTCAACTGCACATGGTCTGTTATATATGACATATAATTGTTACTTTTAGGGTTTGAAACGATTTTTATTAATTAAAAATATTTTGAGTTAAACGTTCCTGTAAAAACTAACATTTGGAAATGAAGAGGAAAAAGATTCCAAACGAAACAAAAGAAAGACAAAGGTTACTGATTTAAACCATTTGCCTTTTAGCATTTGTCCGAAATGTAAGTGAAAAGAAAAGCGGAAAAACTAGTAAGCCGAACACACAAAGAAAAAAATGAATAGTTCGTATATCAATTTCTAATCTTCCACAGATTCATCTTCTCAGGTTTTACCCTTTCTTGGAGAATGGTGTAGTTTATGGCTAGATGTCTGAGGACAATGCTAACCTGGCTGCTCAGGCATGTTTATAGGCTAGTACACTTCTGTTAGTGCGCTGGCCTTTCAAAACCTCGCCTTACATTGTATTTAATCATTTGAACAAGAGATAAATAAACACTGTAACTAAAGATGTTAAGTAATGCCGTAATCGAAAACACGCCGGATAATGTGTTCAGTTTATTAACATTCATTGATACAGTCTATGTTCTAGATCAGTGAAGAAGAAATTCTATCAGACCAAAGCAATGCCCCGTTTTGGAGAACTAGACTTTTCCCACATTAAAAACGTTATATGAACTCTGCCTGTCGTAGAAAGGAAAGTAATTAGGGATTATCATCTTATCGGCGCAAACTAATTCAGCGCAATGACCGTTATTGTATTTTAAACACATGTGCTTTCCCCATTTTTTTCTCTCTTCTATAGTTACTGTTTAGTATGGGTGACAAAATTTATGTACCAGTTTTTATACTATTTAAGGTTATCGTTCCTGTTACCGACATGTTTTTAAAAGAAAATCCAGGTGTGAGATTAGTGAAGAACAGTTTGGTTTGCTTACTCATTTTTTATCTATTTACTTAAACACATGAAATATCTGATTATAGGTTATAAACCTTTTACGTTTGCGTAAATACCGTTGCGATCAAAGTACCAGCTTATTTGCATCAAATAAGATGACTACATTGATCAAAATAGGTATTTACATCAATTTAAATAACTTTTAAAGTTTATCTAATTTAATGTTTTAATGCAAATAGGTAAAAAATGAGTAGGTAATACAAAGTTATATATATATATATATATTTATATATATATATATATATATATATATATATATATATATATATAGAGAGAGAGAGAGAGAGAGAGAGAGAGAGAGAGAGAGAGAGGGGGGGTCGCTAGAAAAGCGGGAAATTTGAGGTCAGTTTAGATCATGAATAAAATGCGTGATTGCTATTTTTTGATTGGTTCTTTTGTTGTCGAGCTTGGATATCTAGGTAAAGATGCGGCAGTGAAATGCACGGACGACATTTTGAGTATCTACTATGAGGATAATATAAAATTGATCTTTGAAAAACTTTGTAAAAATTATTCTTTGTAAAAAATAAATCGTTGTTGGCAAATTTCCCGCTTTCTAGCGACCACCCTGTATATATATATATATATATATATATATATATATATATATATATATATATATATATATATATATATATATATATTAGTGTTAGGACGAATCCGAATCGGGAATCGAAAAAATCGAAACTTTTGTGGTATCGGAATCTGTATCGGAATCGGGAAAATTTGTCACTATTTTCCGATACCCAAAACGATTTTTTTAATTGGCCTTTTTTATTTGATTTTCTAAAGAAAAAAATCCTCCCACTAGTAGTATTACTAAAATAATGAATATATATTAATTTTAAACTATTAGTAAAACTAAAATCGATAGATCATCCATCACAAGTAAATCCTTAAGTTTGAGAAAAAATCTGCACATTTAATATGTGTTTTTACGGTAATCGTGAAAAATAATAACTTTATAGTTAAATATTTAGAGATTTATCGGAATCGGGAATTTAATACGGAATCGGTAATTGTATCGGAAAAAAATATTGGAATCATTCCATCCCTAATATATATATATATATATATATATATACAGAGAGAGAGAGAGAGAGAGAGAGAGAGAGAGAGAGAGAGAGAGGCTTTGTATCGGAAGGTCTTCGATAAATATCTATAATCGATAATTGAACAAATTAGATGAAAGAAGGAACAGGCAAAAACTAAAAAAGACTAAAGTTAACACCTTATACATGCACAAGCTCATTTTATAAGTTTTATTACCGCACAAGCACAAAGGCTCAGCATATAAAATCAACAGTAGTTTCTTTAATGTGACAGGGGAAGGTTCGAAATGAATGTTTCTGTTTAGAGTACAATTCGAACCGTGATATTTGACCATTGCATTTTAAACTTTATTTATGCCATTATATAAAAATGATTTTATAAAATCAACAGCAGATTTTCTACGATGCAAAGTAGACTAAAGTGTATTGTGAACTAAGTTACTGCAAAATGGGTGAATTCACCGATTTCGATGGCAATAAAAGAATGAGAGGGTGAAACATTCGTTAGTACACATACAATCATGGGCAACGTCGGGTCTCCCTACTAATATATATATATATATATATATATATATATATATATATATATATATATATATAGGGTGGCCGAAAAGTCCCAGGACACTATACATGTATTTTTAATAAAACACAGTATTTTTTAATGAAACACACAAAAAACATATATATTCAACAAAAAAAGAGAACTTTATTAGAAACAAAGCAGAAAACAACTAGAGTAATTTAGTGGTCTAGGGGATCAGTATGTTGGCCCTCGTTGTTCTTGCACAATTCCATTCGCCTCCAGGTTCTTTGTGCCATTTTTTTTAGAGAATTCCTTGATACGCTAGCAAAAGCTGCAATAATCGCATGATTTAGCTGATCAATGGTTTCGTATCTAATACCAGAAACTTGACCTTTAATTAAACCCCATAATGAGTTGTCTGGAGTGGTCAAGTCGGGGCTTCGTGGTGGCCAAGCAAAAGAATTTGATCCGCGCCCAATCCATCGATCAGGAAACTCTGCATTTAGCAGCGCTCTCACAGGAAGTGCATAATGTGCGGGTGCACCATCTTGCTGTAGCCATACACGATCCTTAATACCAAGTTTTTTCGGCCAGTGTCCTGGGACTTTTCGGCCACCCTGTACTGTGTAGTCTTTGAAGTTTTCAACCTTTAAAACTATACAAAAAATATTTTTTATCATTCGTTAGAAAACCATCTGGTCAGTAAGTTATTTAATCACCTGCAATCACTGCATCAACTCGCTCTCGAATTTACTATAGTACCAATAATTTATTTTTCAAGGATCATCAGTTGTTTACCATGAAACACTGTTTCGGGATTTAAAAACAAAACAGTATATTACATCATGGCTCCCCAGCAGTGTTGATCAAACACCACCACCCTTAATCTTAGGAAGAAGACATGTTACAAACATTTGATCCAATTTCCTATTCTTAATTGCAGTTTCTAACCTTTTCATACTATAAAAATGAATTTCTTACCTGTGTGATTCATCAATTTCCACATTTAAAATGGATATATTTTTTAATTTATCAATCTTATATTTATAAGATTACGGATTAATCCATTTAACTACTTATCACCCCCACTATGATTAGTATTTAGTATATTTACATTCTTATTTATTTAAAATTAGATATATAAAGGTTAAAAATATTTTTACATATATGCATTTTTATTATTATTATTATTATTATTATTATTATTATTATTATTATTATTATTATTATTATTATTATTATTATAATGTTTTATTATATGTAATTATAAATACATTTTATACATTGCTAATATAGTTTTGGATTTCCTTTATTAATATAGTCTGGTTAATCTTAAACGATTCAAAAGCATCAGGATAACTAACAAATGCTTTATTTAACTGTTTAAACATTTTATTTTTATCCCCACCTTGTTTCATCATCCTTATTACTAAGTTAGAAACTATATATATATATATGAACGTGTCTGTGTGTCTGTGTGTCTGTACATTTTCTTTCGCAATAACTCTTTTAATTTTCAGTCTACAGACTCAAAATTTGATATACAGGGTACTGAGATTTGGGAAAATCTTTGTGATCGGTATTCGACTAGAAATTTTGCTGTTAATGTGTCAAAATTCAACGATTTGACCTTTGAGAACTCTACCAAACTCCTCCAACAATCTTCGGTCTAAACACTGGAAATTTTAGATATAGGTTCCTTGGACATGGATCTAACTTAATAACTTGATTTGAGCCCAAAACAATAACATTTAAGGGGTCATAATAGGGGTTAAGAAAGTTTTTAAAAAATTGATCGATTTTTTTTTTTTTTTTTTGCTCAGCATACATCTCCAAACACCCGGGCAACGCCGGGCTGAAATGCTAGTATAATATAAAGCTGAACGCCTGTGTGTGTGTGTGTGTGTGTGTGTGTGTGTGTGTGTGTGTGTGTGTGTGTGTGTGTGTGTGTGTGTGTGGTCACGAATAGGGTCCTATATGGTTGAATATTATAGAAAACTGATCACATATAATGATAGAAGATGTATCGAAACACAGGAATGGGTATGTTTGATCTGGCATAATGATGATTCATTAAAATTGTGGGGTCTGCGTACGCGCCTGGTCCACAAAGTATGGAAATAAAAATTAAAAAAAAAACAAACGTTTACAAGTGTTTTTTATATAAATGTACATAATAATACTTTGATAAGTATGTTTTAACTTAAATAGGGATGGTATACTATAATTGTGGGGTCTGCGTTCGCGCCTGGCCTCCATAGAATGGAAATAGGCACAAACTTTAATAAAGACTTTTCATATCTATCTGCATAAGTATACTTTGGTAATTATGTTTCAGTTTGAAGAAATATGGTATATTAAATTATGGGGTGTTCGTTCGCGCCTGATCTCCATAGAATGGAAATATGTCACAAAGTTTAACAAGGTTTTCTAATATAGATCCACAGAATATTGCGATAAGTGTTTCAGTGTAGACAGGTATGATATAATAAATTATGGGGTTTATCAATTTTATTTTTACTTTCATCATATTTTGCTTTGGTTTTGATACCCTCAGATTCGAAGCTATCTCTTTACAACCCTTCCTTTTAATAACCTATCATACTTTCATAAATCAGAGTCCATTTTCTGTAGGCTGTTTTTGAACCCAGTCAACGACGGATACTTTTGCTAGTATGTATATATATATATATATATATATATATATATATATATACATATATATATATATATATATATATATATATATATGGTATGATTTTATGTCATAAAAATTATTCTGTGTTAGTTACCTGTAATAAACGCCAACCCCACCACAAACAACCTTCGAAAACTACGTCCCTGTCACACAGAGCAAAAAGAAATCTTCAGTCTGTCTAAACATCTGGAGAAGAACGACTTTGAATAAAAAGTTTTAACTTGATTTCTACTCTAACTTACTTTTTAAAAATTTTTTTAATTACATTTTCACCCCAAACAAGGCACATTGCCACTTTGGTGTAGGGGGCTACTATAGGGGACATAAGCATCAAAGGTACTGTGTAGAAAGTTGGGCTGCAAGATGTCGGTTCACGTTGCACTTGAACTTCTGCATGTCAGTACAGTCGGAGAAGCAGAGACCCAGAAGGGAAGTCCAAAGTCTAGCGGTTCTGGGGAAGAAACTACTGGAGTAGAAGGTTCTCTTGCCTCTAGGGATCTCTACTGTGAAAGGGTGGGATTTAGCTGCTTGTCGGGTTTGTCGGGGGTATTTACGTCGTGGGGGCACAAATAATTGCAGTTCGTCAGGGCATTCACCATTAAAGTACTTGTAGAACAGGCAGAGGGATGCAACATTTCGTCGATGGGACAGAGGCTGAAGTTTAGATGACAGTTCAGGACCTATCAGATTGGCGACTCTCTTTTGAACCTTGTCTAGAAGCGAGAGACTAGAGGCAGATGCACCAGCCCAAATATGACAACAATACTCCATACATGGGCGAATTGTGGCCTTATAGAGGTATAGGATACTTTCAGGCGTTAGTAGCTTTCTAGCACGGTAGAGAGAACCCACCTTCTTCGCAGCGGCTCTGGCAATGTTCTCAATGTAATTGGTCCAACTCATATTTCCTGTGAACGTTATGCCAAGGAATTTAAAATATGTACTTTCAGATAAAGAGACATTGGCCATTGCTATTGGCGGTAGGGAAGGGCTCTTGTTATTATTGAAGGAAACAAGTTTAGTCTTGGCAGCATTGAAGGTGACCATCCATTTTTGTCCCCATTTCACTATGGATCGGAAGTCATCCTCTAGTGTTTCTGCCATTTCTTTAGATATGGCTTCATTTGTTTTCCTGTCGTGTCTGTTATAGAGCGTGGTGTCGTCAGCATATATACCCATCTCACAGACAATTTTGTCAGGGAGGTCATTTATGAATATCAAGAATAGGAGAGGTCCAAGGATAGACCCCTGAGGCACTCCTGCATTTATATTATATTGTCTAGATGTACGACCGTCAAGGGCAACCTGGATTTTTCTCTTATCTAAGAAGGATCTAATTATGTTATGTATTCTTCCAGTTATGCCGTATGATCTGATTTTCTTGAGAAAACCCTCATGCCATACCCTGTCAAAAGCCTTAGATATATCTAGAGCTACAGTTCTACCCTCCCCGCTTTGTCCAGTGACTGGTATATACGTTCTGAGATTACAGTTAGGATGTCTGCTGTGGAACGGGTTTGCCTGAATCCATATTGTTGGGCAGTCAGAAGTTTAGCATCTGTATGGTGATGGACTAGAGCTTGGTTAATTATGGTCTCAAATATTTTGGCGAAAAGTGGGAGGAGGCTAATGGGGCGATAATTTACTGGGGCAGTTCTTTCGCCAGCATTCTTGAAAACTGGCACTACAGAGGCAGTTTTCCAGCAGGCAGGAAAGCAAGATTCATTAAGGCATTTGTTGTAAAGTTTGGAGAGAACTGGAGCTACTTCGGCGGCGCACTTTTTTAATAGCACAGCTGGGATGATATCGGGTCCACATGCCTTTGCAGTGTCAAGCTTTCTTATGATAGCATGCACCTGAGTAGGGGTGATTTTCAGATCATCTAGTGTGGCGTCTGTCTGCAAAGGAAAGTCAGGGAGTGGGTGGTTAGCAGAATCGAGTGTGGAGTTAGAGGCATACCGTCTGGCAAGCAAGTTAACCTTCTCAGTTGCTGAGCAAACAACTTCATGATTGTTGGATAGTGGGGGAATTGTTGATTGCCCATTATTTACTACACTGTTGTAGATTTTCCAGAAGTCTCGGGTTCCTAATTTCTGTGTTTCGATGCGTTTTTGTGTGGTTTCAGTAAATTTCCTCTTAACTGTCGCTATTTCTTTCTTACAGTTATTTCTGGCCTCTATGTACTTCTGTCTGTTTAAGCTTGCTTAGGTTTCATGAGTTTAACTCAACTATCGTGAATTGACTTGACTTGATTAGAGAATAAATTAAGCCAACTAGACAGCCGATGAAACTTCATAAGTTTCCAAATATATATTTTTAAATCTAAAGTCTTTCGGAAATTTTAATTCTAACATTAATATTCTGTCAAATGTTACACGATTAATTGACTAATTTCTTTTTATATCTTTTAAATTGCATTCGAAACAAAATATAGTTTTCATAAAAGTTTTATTTATTTTTTTATAAATGCAATTGTTTTTGTTGTTGTTGCATTTATTTAATTTATGATTAATAATGACAACCTGTTTTTATGCCCATTTTTCTTTATTTGTGATAGGCACTGTCACGTCCTGCATAGTGAAAAGAAAACATTATCCCCTCGAACGGTCGTTTTCCTTTGTGGAGGGATGCTTCAAGTACAACTGCGACTGTAAAGCCGACGGTTCTTACAAATGTCCGGCTTTTCAGACGGAAAACATATGTCTGCGACGGAAAGAAGAACACACGGGTGAAGAAAAGAAGCAATACTGTGAGTACTCAGATAAATGTAGAGAAATTCTTAGAAACAATATATATATATATATATATATATATATATTTATATCTATATATAAATAAATATATATATGTATATATATATATGTATATATATATATATGTATATATATATATTTATATATATATATATATTTATATATATATATAAATATATATATATGTATATATATTTATATATATATATATATATATATATATATATATATATATATATATAAGTAGAAAACGTCAAGGTATTTTAAAATTGAATTTACAATATTTCATTAAAAACAAAGAAAACGAAATAAAGGTGAAAGTTTCCTTATTCCATGGAGTTTTTAAGATAGGCTGTTTTTCTCAGGAAAAAACGTTAGGAAAAGAGGAGTAGAGATAAATATCTGTTTTTGCTGGTGAGCTCAGTTTTGGAAAACAGTCGGGAAAATAGTTTTTTTGAAAGCAAATAAACATTTATAAGAGAAATAGAAAAGAATACGCAGCAATATACAATAATTTTGGTTGTAAATATCCAGTGAGATTGAAAAGTTTGTAATAGGTGTAGCGATTAGTAAATCCAAGAAAGGTCCAATAAGATATGCTTTGGAATCTTTTAAAAATATCCGAGGTTGGTGAAGTGATGGAAAGCTCATGTAGACAAAACTTGTATTGAAGAGCGGCAGTAAAATCACATCTAAAATATCACACACACACACACACACACACACACACACACACACACACACACACACACACACACACACACACACACACACATATATATATATATATATGTATATATATATATATGTATGTATATATAAAGTGATATTTCTGTCTGTGTGTTCGTTTATTTACAATTTATTTAATATGTACAAAATATACACTGTTTCACAAATTAACTTTCATACTGGAAGCGAACCTTTACACACTTTCATTCAGCATGATTATTATACATAATATTGATTCAAAGGAAATCAACATTAAAGTAAGTAACCTCATTAGCATATTATATTAAATAAAGTCTATTTTTACAATTATTTCTATGCTATCAATTGTTTGTTATAATACAATGGTTTAATTGTTCTATTTAGAAATATTATTTAAAGCAGTTAAACTTTGTAATATAGCAAAAGTGTTGCTCATTATATATATATATATATATATATATATAATACATTTATGCACTTTAAAAGGTAAATGCCTGATTTCGTATAAATATATAAATGCGACGTTATTAAAATAACTAGAACTAGGACATACATAGATGCCACTGATTACAGCTTCAAGAACTGATTCAGAAACCATACATCATCATTTAGAGCACCAAGCAACGATTCTAACACCAGATACACTACTTTGGCAAAGTGGGTAAGAAATTACGTAGCAGTAACGCGGAATACAAATCGAAATGGCCAATATTAGATAGAGCAGGAAAATATAAACCAAGAGGTGCAATCTCTGCACCCTAGAATCATACCATTTAATAGCATCTAATGATAACCTACTAAAGAAAAGGTAGACAGTTGTCCATAATTGCTTGCATAGCGTCAAATGTACTCTTACGTCTAAGTTCGATATTTTTAACATTTAATAACAGAGCGTATATAAATAAACAATATAACGTTACATTACAGTGACTAAGTTTTATTCCTTTATTCTGTTTTTTCCAAATCGGAAAACGTCGATACATTTTGAAGAAATGCTTCAAATATAGATGAACAACTAAATATTTGTATGTCAACTTAGGATCTAACCTTAAAAAATGATGGCTGCCTGAATAGGGCGTAAATGTTTTCCTGTGTGAGCTGAATTCACTGTAAGTTGTTTGTTTAGTTTTTTCAGCCATATACCAATTCAGGATTTTTCGATAATGAATTGATATATAAACTTTGGTTGTTCATCTACATGCGAAACAGTCCGTCAAAATGCTCCAAATTTTTTATATTTGGAAAAGAATAATAAAAAAAAAACCTGATCACTGGAATTTAGAGATTTTACAATTCATATTTATAATAAAACTAGAATAACATTCGTGCACAGCGGTTAAAATGTATTTCAATAACAGAACACATTTGCACTATTTTTATATTGAGTACAAAGATTAAAATCAACATAAAAGTATACTAAACCATACGTCTAGAATCTTTATTACAATTTAAAAAAAAATCAAAATCCATTGCATTATAATGATTATAAAAAATGTCTAAATTTCTAAGTTTTAAGTTAGGGGGGTCTAATATCTAAACTTTATGGCTGAATATTACGGAGCCTTAAGAACTAATTGAAATTCCAGGATTATTGCTTAATAGGTGCCTATCAAATTAAATGCAAATATGAAATATTTGAATGTTTGGACAGGATGTTAAGCCCGTAGCATGCACCAGGATCATGTGAAATACTGAACAGGGACGGAAATTATGGGAATGTTTATAACTAGCTGCATATACCCTGCGTTGCATGGTCGAAGTCAATACTATTTCAGATACACCGAATATCCTAACTTGTTGCAAAAATATAACAACATTTTGGATTTAGGGAAGCATAAAACACATCTATCATAGTCTATTACAATCAAACGCGAAGTAATTTTCGTTATTTAAATTAACTACTTCCGGTTTTAAACGTAACTGATGTCAGCTATTAATAATTAAAAATAAATCAAATTAATATAAAGTAAATTAAAGAAAATTAAATGAATCAACTTTAAATAATACTTCTAAATAGAACAATTAAAACGGTTCTATTGCAACAACCAATAATAACATTGAGATAATTATTAAAGTAGATTTTCTTTAATGTAATATGCAAATAAGCTTACTCGCGGAATGTATATTTCTTTTGAATAAATAGTATATATAGAAATCATGCTGAGCTAAGAAATCTACGGAAACCCGTTTTCAGCATGAAAATTAATTTCTGAAACGTTTTGCTTTATGTATATATTAATTAAATTATGAACAAACAAACAGACAGGAATACGAATTTATTGTAATAAATTAATGTCTAATACCTATTGTAAAAATTTAATAAACACGAGAGTTATCTGAATTTTCACAAACCTTCTGTTTTTTCTCTTTGCAGAAAATTAAATTGAACTAAATATAGCTCACATTAAAATCGTCTATGCCTAGAAGCTGTGTACTAAAATTCATAATAATTGGTTAGGAGTGAACTGTATGCACATACTTCAATTTATATAGAAAATATGAGTTGCTTTCTATAGTGAAATGCTTTCCTACCTATTTGCAGAATATACTTGTATTCCTTTCGTCTGTTGTATTGCCTCTGCAAAGTTAAATAACATGTTGGTTTTGTGTTGTCTATAAATATATATGCTGTTAGGAATGTGTCAAAGTGGACGTGATTTATATGGACTGTGTATATTTGAAGCGAATTATTATAAAACTTCTTTTTTTTATGTTAAATTTTGATTGTTTGAAAGATAAAAGTTAATTAAAAAATGTATTTTAAGTATGAAATGAAATCATTTTAGAATGAAAAAATGTTCTTACGGCAGCAAAAAACACAAAAATTTAGTGAAATTTAAAGATTTTAAAAAATTAGTTTTCAAAAATCCTTTGAAAGGTGCACATAGGTTTTATAAATAAAATAATGTATTCAATAATATTCAATTAATGAATACTTAAAATTTCATTAAAATTGTTTGATTTCCTGAATTTTGGAGAATTTTTAAATAGAGAGGTCAATTTTAATTTTGAAGGATCGGCCACTTATTTTGTCCATACATCCTGTTGTCATTAAGATAATTAACCCGTTCAAACATCATTATAATCAAATCCTAGGGATACTACGTATGCTATTACAGGCAATATTAATTTATACCTTAATTCTTCATAGTTTTATCTTACATCTGATTAAACGATTGTATCTTCTTTGTTAAAAATTCAGTAATATATGATTATACGCAACAACAGCGTCGTTTGTTTAAAAGAAATATTATTTAAGGGAGATAACTCTCATCGCCTTAAATATCATTTTCTGCCTTGCCCAAAATAAACTTAAAACGTAAAATTTACGTAAAATAATAAATCATTAAAAAAACAACATTCATGAAAACTTTTAATACATATTGAGCTAATTTAAATGCATACTTTTTGTTAAATATATGAATTGTATTGGATGTTTTAATATAAAAGTGGACTACATAAGTAGGCGGTCAACCTGTGTGTATTTACTGGAGCTGCACTCTGCAGCTGCAGTCAATCTGTAATATTCTATTCCATAGGGAAGTTACTTGTAAAAGGAAGCAAGATATTGCATTGTTAAATTTTTTAAAATTATTTTTTAAGGTAAGGAATTTACAATAAATGCTAATCATAGAAAAAATATAATCTTTGATAACATGTACAATTAATTAAAAGAATTTATGGTTACGATTTGTAATGAAAGACAGTGTCACGTTGACATACGGGTTCTCGTTAAATCAGCGATGTTATATATATATATATATATATATATATATATATATATATATATATATAATTATTAAATACCTACAGACACTAGCGTTTCATCCTTTCGGGAAGCTTCAGTGCAGAGTATCACGATTAAGACCAGTCGATAGATTCGAACACGGCGAATATATATATATATATATATATATATATATATATATATATATATATATATATATATATATATGTGTGTGTGTGTGTGTGTGTGTGTATGTGTGTGTGTGTGTGTGTGTGTGTGTGTGTGTGTGTGTGTGTGTGTGTGTGTGTGTGTGTGTGTGTGTGTGTGTGACCTGGCGAGGCTGCAGGGGAGACAACCGAAGCAGCAAAACTGAAGCTGCCTGCCAATACTCAAATGTAGGCAAATATGGGCATATTTTATTGGTTTAAAAATATAGGGTCTATTTTACCAATTGCCATAAAATTTTAACCAAATAATAGTATTGTAATCTTCAAAAAGCCTGCAAATGTTTATGTCGTTTCGTCTCATAGAACCAAAGATTTGAGCATTTCAATATTCAATTTGGCTACGAGTATAGATATATCCATATATAGATATATCACCTTTTTTGGCAATTTTATAAGTTCGAAATCTCGGTGACTATTGATCTGAATTTAACAAATGAAAGGTCGTTGGAAAGGTAATGACGTGAATTATGTAGTGGGATTCGTGACATTTGCCCTTAAGGTCACACATTATTGTTTCAAAACGTAGGGGATAACTTTTCTATATTAGTTAAACGTAAAGAGCACTCACTTTATGGCCACCGTTTTGCGGGGTCTGTTTTCTTTTTAAGGGTGGTGTTTATTGTGGCCTGATAGACCAACACAAAATCTACCTTAAAAACCTTGTTTTCTATAGTTTTCAGGTGTGCTGAAAACGAATATCGTATTTAAATTTTCCGCAAATAAGTATTGTTTCGGTATTAATCAAAAATATGCACGTACAATAATGGCTACTACTTAAAACAAAAGACTTGCATTGCTTTATACCCGGAAAAATACTTATTGACGCAAAAATTTAAATGCAATATTCGTTTTCAGCACACCCGAAAACCTATAAAAATAAGTTTCTTAAGGTAGGTTTCGTGTTGGTCTACCGGGCACAATTACTAAATAAACACCACACCTAAAAAATAATAAACGCCCCCTATAAAGTAGGTGATCATTTCACGTTAAATTGATATTGAAAAGTGATCCCCACCTTTTAAAACCATAATTTGTTCATATCTTGGAAACAACTCATTTCCTGGGGTTTTAACTTTTATTTTCGTTTTCAGCACCCTCGAAAACCTAGAACAGTGGTAAATTTAAAGGACATTTTGTGGGTGGAACGATACTGCAGCTTTACCTATATATAAATCATAGTCATTTGTTTTTCTAGTTTTGCATAGGAATTATAAAATATCTGATATTTCCCTAAAACCTCTGACATTGATGGAACGGATACTAAAACTTGCTGCTATGGTTTCAAATGATCTGAAACAACAGCAACAGTAGATTTGATTCCAAATATTTCTCATGTGTTATATCCCCCCCCTCTTTAGTTTTCATATATAAAGTAAATGCTATAGTGTATAAGGATTATTTGATACTGGAGATATTCCTAATTGTACCTTATTTCCAAAAGAAGGGAGACATATATGATAAATATTTAGAATCAAGTCTCCCCTTGCTGTTATTTCAGATTATTTGAAACCATAGCAGCAAGTTTTAGTCCCCCCCCACATCAAGGCCAGTGGTTTTGGATATATATATATATATATATATATATATATATATATATATATATATATATATATAAATCTGTGTGTGCGTGTGTGTCTGCGGGCGTGGGGGTGTTCTTTGGTTCATACAGAAGAAAAAATTATATCTAATTTTACTGGCAACGTTTCAAGAGTTCGTTCCAACAAATACACAAACTTGTAGTAAATAAGCAACAATTAACAAATAAGCAATTCGTTTCAACAACTAAACGAGACAGATTATCTACCAGACAACTTAGCTGACAAAATCTGAGTAAATGTTGCTCATACCAGTCGGGGACACGTCCTCGAAAATTAGTCTGACGCTGGCCAAGCTTCTGTCCGGTTGATGTATGGTTATGTTCAGTCCTAGGGTGTCTCTCTTGTAGGCTTTACCTTCTCTGTTTTTTGTAAAGCGATTAGATTATTGTTAATCGTCGAGGCGGTCCTATAAATCTTCTTAATCCCATCTGCATTCATTCTTTTGCCGATTGTTATCGTCATCTTCATAGTTTTATTGTTTCACCATGTTTCAGCCAAATCATCGTCTGACCTTCTTCAGGTGATTAACCGCAAGGAGCTCCGTGGCGCAGTGAATAGAAGCGTTGAGTCTTTACAATTCAAACTGAGCATTGTCTGAAAGTAGCGGTTTCAATCCTACCCAAAAGCTTTAGGATTAGTTGACCAAAACGTGGCGAGACAACGACAACTATGGAAGGCAGTAATTACAGGGGATACAGTTAAGAGACTCAGCATTCCTATCCTATCGCGGTTAATCCCATGAAGAAGGCCAGAGAATGAGTCGGTCGAAATGGGAAGAAACAGCAACAACTATGAAGATAAGGATAACAGACTGCAAAAGAATGAGTACATTAATTATGAGGCCTTATCTCAAAATATTCATATATATATATATATATATATATATATATATATATATATATATATATATATATATATATATATATATATATACTGATTAACACTGAGGAAGATCGAAGGATCAGTAGAAAATTATGTGCTTTTGAAGGAAACATTCTTGTTTTTTTTAAGACTTTTTTGTATTCCTACACGTCAACACACAGGAAAATATACAGAAAAGATATATTTTTCGTATTGATTTTTTATTCGTACATATTTAAATATATATATATATATATACACTAGCATGGGTACTTGGTGTTACCTGGGTTGACATGAAGTTCCGTTTGGAACGTACCTGTTATACTAATCATTTTCATCATGGGCAACGTCGATACCCCCACCACAATTTCAAATATAAAAGAACGGATAAAAACATGTAAATATAATCGCTCCCAAAAAGAAGAAGTACACGATAGTGCTCTACCAGATATTTCGGCAGGGGGGATACAAAGATAAGAAACTGTTCTCCGAATATTGAACACTTTTTTTTTGCCCGTGCACTGAAAAGACCCCGCCCCCCAATAAAAATAAATCCAAACAACTTTTGTTTCAATAAAAATAGCAGCAAATACCCGTGCGACAGCGAAAAAAAAAATAAATAAAAATTAGCCAGACTCGAACCTGAAACGCGAATGAAGAGAAATAAGTAAATTGGAAACTGTTTTGCCCACTATCGTAGGAAAACTCATAATTTTATGAATCTGAAAAAATAACGTTTATAAACATTAACGCGTCCGTTTGTTTTTTTATTTTTTGTAAGAGCACTTTTTCACTGGCTTTTTTTTGTGAATAAAAGAAATTTTCGATTTTCTTTTTTTTAGTTAAGGTGGGGGCTTTTTCGATTTGCTTTTTTTTTAAGGGGGGTCGTTTTTGTTTCTAAAAGTGTGTTCTTCGAATTCAAACTTGAGTTTGAATTCGAAGCAGTCAAAGATTCTGCAGTATTTTTTTACGACGTGACCCAGCGTTGTTTAACCCCTAAAAATGGAAATCTACGAAAACTTAATTCCAAAAGCGAAAAAATGAAATTTTCCGTTATTTTATGTTTCTAACGTACCCCCCCCCCTCGCCAAAAATTGAACTTTTCATATTTTGGGGTTCGTTTTGTTTATGAAAGTGTTGGATGAAAGTACAGAATGGTCTCATAAAAATTAATTAAATTTATCGTTATTTTATGTTTCAAATATAATTCCCCCCCCCCAAAAAAAAATTGTGTTTGTCATGTTTGCTCCACCCCCTCAATCGCCAAACTTGACATAATGCTCGAGGTGACATGTCTCGTTGAACGCGTTACTTTAAATTCATATAGAAAAGCAATCTAAAATATTAATTTTTTTCAAAATATCTTCTTTCATATTATTTATAAAGGCTGTTTAAACGTATTATGCCAAAAAAAGTAGATCTTCATTTTTTAGGGGTTAAACGACGCTGGGTCACGTCGTAAAAAATTACCTTTTGTTTAATCAGGAAGTTAAGGTTGTAAACTATGAGATTAACGCGAAAAAAAGAAAAAAGTGTGAATTGTGGAATTTAAAGGAGGGGCAGTAGATCTTCATTTTTTTTAGGTGTTAAACGACGCTGGGCCACGTCGTAAAAATTTACTGATTCTATGTAGCCGCTTAAAGAATAATAAAAACAACCAAATGAAATATTTTTAATTTATTCGTAATTTGGTGGGAGTTTGTTTTTTATGTTTAGAAGTTTCTAGGGGCAAATAACTCTAGACCAGTGTTAAAAAGGTCGAGGTTGTAAATAATAATTTCAAATAAATTAAATTAAATATATTATCAACATAATTGTTGTTTAACGGTCATTAACAAACAATTTTAAATAGAACACTAAAAACAATTCTCTCGCTGGAAACATTAACTAAGATATCGCTATTTAGTAAAATCGATTTTTCTTAATGTCATATGCAAATGAGGTGATCTCTTAATTGTATATTTTGAAAGAATCATACTATACATAGAAATAAATGAAATCGTAAAGTAAGCAACCTTTTGTATGTACTAATCAAATTGTGAACAAAGAAACAAACAAACAGACAGGAATATATATATATATATATATACAGGGTGACCTAAAAAGAACGGGCCCGTTTCTTAGTGTTTTGTCCGAATGAAATGACACTTTGGTCATAACTAATTTTTTATATTAAAAACATCACATCAAAACACCAGGGTCTTTGGCCTTTTTTCTGCGTTGACTGTAAAATGCTCAGAAAAACAATCGAATGTCCTCTGTTTTTTTTTGGGTCACCCTATATATATATATATATATATATATATATATATATATATATATATATATGGGAAAAACATGCTTATCCAATTATATTTCTCCTTTTATTTATACCAGTCTTTTAATGTATGAAGCTCGATGTAGCTACAGAGCATATAACAAATAAATGACAAAAAGTCTATATTCCAAATTTTTAGATGTTGTCCGTTTTACCGTTTATTTCTATCAGAATGGTAAAATGTTCAAGTCTTGACAGCATCTGTTTCGTAGCGCAGACTAATTCATGTAATTATTATGTCAATTTTTAACTTTATTCCCCGCTTACATATCAAAAGAAGAAGAACAGGAACTCATCAACTTTAAAAGAAAAGAAAGGAAGAGAGGCATAATTACAAAATCTGAACATCGGAAGACAAGCTACAACTGTGTTGCTTTTTTTTTTTAGTTACGCCATCTTTGAATTTTTATAACACAAATGGACACATCTGGAAATTTTAAATATAGACTTTAATGCCCAGCTGACATTGTTTCTATTCACCATCGACATGAAGTAAATAAAATACAATATATCTCATATATGTTAACATAGATGAAACATGTTTTTGTTGAGTATTACGCGGTAGACTGCCTACTAGACGCACACGAAAATATCATCACTCTAAATTAATTCGAAAATAAATGTTCTATGTTTTGTGTAAGTTTAGAACAACGTGACGTTTGAATAAGTTCAGATACAGTGCCATGTTAAATCTATTCCTTCCAGTTTAAAAAAAAATAAGCTGTCGAAGTTATTAAGAATAAGTTAAGAAAGAAAAGTTAAATGTGGCGTATTTTGAAAAGCTAAGAAACAGTTACCTATACAATCGATGCATACAGTGCCTCGCTTATTTAATACACGTGTACTTGCCCGTTTTTATTTATTAAGCATTGCATGTTTTTATTTCTATTTTTTCTCTAGTCTATTCGAAAAATGTTCTGCTGAAGATCGGGACAGAAGTGTCGAGCTGCGAGGCGAACGGAAACAATTACCCCTTGGATCGATCGTTCTCGTTTCGAGAGGAATGTGTCCATTACGACTGCGACTGTAAACATGACGGATCTTGGGAATGTCCTTCCGAACGAGCCCGTTATATTTGCACTAAACCAGACAACACACAACCGATCAGTAAGTATCCCCCAAAAAATCGATTGCGCTTTGGATGGATTTCAATAAATTTTCACAATTTCCAAAATGGCGTTGAACAAAATATTTTTTAAAAATACTCAGTTCATCGTTCATAGTCAAAAAATATTTTAAAATGTATAGATTGAATATAGATCTAGTTTAAGCATCTTACCAATCGCTGGATTATCAATCAATCAATCAATCAATCAATCAATTAATCAATATATATATATATATATATATATATATATATATATATATATATATATATGAGCAAACAGTTAATAAAACATGTTAAAAAACACGTTGAAAAAAAAGTTAAAAACATATTTAATCTGAAAAGGAAACACTTGATAAGTGGATAGTCCTTAATCCGCGGAGTTTCGAAGAAATACTTTCCTTCTCCTCAGAGGGTAGGAATTAGCAAAATCCGGGATCGGATTTTGCATACAAAAGTATTTGATGAAACTGCAAGTAAGTCAAAGATCTTATTTGAAAACAAAAAGTGAAGCAGAGGGAATATGGTGAAGAAAAAGGTGATTACACGTGAATAAACAACCCCCCCAAAAAAAGGCAGATCAATAATATCAATTACAAATATAGTCGAAATATTTTAAAATGCTTAGGATAGCAGATTTTAATTTTAAATATGTAACTTTGTAAATATACAATAAATCAATATACTCTATATATAATTATTAAAAAAACATCCGCCCAGTAAATTCTTAATAAGCCACCACGTGACCATGATAAAAATATTATATATATATATATATATATATATATATATATATATATATATATATATAATAAGGAAAATTTCTACAACATGCTCGAGGATGATAGAGGTATCTCTGTCGAAAGCGCTCGCTATGGATCCAACTTATACAATTTTGAAAAAAACACACAAAGAAAACGGAGATTGGAGGAGATCAAAAGGAATATAATAAAACCGAGGGATTCCGTGCTTTGCCCGGGTATTTGCAGATGTACGTTGAGCAAAAAAAAAGTGGTCATTTTATTTTAATTTGACCCCTATTACGACCCCTTAAAATTTATAGTTTTGGGCTCAAATTGAGTTATTAAGTTAGATCCATGTCCAAGGAACTTATATCTAAAATTTCAAGTGCTTAGATCGAAAATTGTCGTAGGAGTTTGGTAGAGTTCTCAAAGGTCAAATCGTTGAACTTTGACCCCTTAATCGCCAAATTTCTGGCCAAAAACCAATCACATCGATTTCCCCAAATCTCAGTACCCTGTATATCAAATTTCGAGTCTGTAGACTAAAAATTGACAGGGTTATTGCGTAGGGAAATGTACACACACAGACATACAGATACACAGATACACACACAGACAGACACTTTCACTTTTATATATATATATATATATATATATATATATATATATATATATATATATATATATATATATATATATATTACAATAGAAAAATGCGAGCATGAAAAGTAATATGGTTACCTTAAAAATTGAAAATTAAAGGACTAGTTGTTAAAACTGGTAAAGTAAAGGACTAGTTGTTAAAACTAAAAAAAAGAAAAGTGCAAAAAGTTAAAAATATAATAAATTCATAAAATAAAATATTGCAGCTTTAAAAACTGATTATATAAAGTTAAATTGGATTAAAAAAATTCAATGCTGCAATATTTTATGTTAGAAATTTTATATATTTTTACTAAAGTATCTTGTCCCTTTCTTTTCCAATTTTAACAACTAGTCTATTACTTATTCATGTTTAAGCTTAACTATATTAATTTTTATGCTTACATTTTTCTATTGTAATCCATGATTTTCCAGGCTTCCAATAACTTCACGTGTTTTTTTTTTTAATTTCAATGCTATTTTTTGCTCCCGTAAACATAGCATATACATATGTAATAACAATGTACGGCAATCGTCTGCTTTCAATAAAATCCCCCCCGATTATTTCCCTTTCTTTCTTTCATTCTCTCTGTTTCACTTGTTACTTCTCTTTTTGCGAGAGTAGTGAATTGGTAGCTGAAGCGACGGGGTTGTTATGGAAACCAGTCATAAAAAACATCGCTCACCTCCATACGGAATTTACGATTTTGAACACAAGTAAATTTATCATAACTTTTGTTTTACTGTACGAAAATTTAAATTTATAGCTGAGAAGGTAATCTATAAACTGTAATAATGGTTTGAAATTATTGAGTGAGCGGTGAAGCTTTCAAGTTCAAGAATTTAATGAAGATTTAACTTGTTGATATAAACCAACGAACGCATGACTATATAATATATATAACCGCAATCTTTAATTATTGTAGTATGAAGAACTAGTAGATCGGATATATACAAAATATATTATTTTCGAATAATTCTCATTCCCCCCCTCTCTCTCTCTCTCTCTCTCTCTCTCTCTCTATATATATATATATATATATATATATATATATATATATATATATATTTCAGGGATGAAATTTTTAACTCAGCAGGTAGCAGGGAGCAAATTCCAAAGTCTGGGTGTTTGATGGGAAAAAAACTATTAGAGTAGAAAGCTTTCTGACATTTTGGGACCTCAACAGTAAAGAGGAGGTGATTTTGTTGCTAAGCGGGTTTTTCAGGAATATGTACGTCGAGCCACAAGTGCAACGGCTTCATCAGAGCACATTCCATTAAAATACTTGTAAAACAAGCACAGAGATGCAACAGTGCGGGATGTGACTGAGATGGGAACTTAGTTAACAAAGTGAAACCTCTTATGTTGAAGACTCTCTTTTGGGCCTGATCAGAGAGAGAGAGAGAGAGAGAGAGAGAGAGAGAGAGAGAGAGAGAGAGAGAGAGAGAGACTAGTGGTAGATGCGCCAGTCCAGGTGTGGCAATGATAATCTATGCATGGGAGAATTGTGGCCTTGTAGAGGTACAGGATGCTCTCGGCTGTCATTAGTCTTCTTGCACGATAGAAGGAACCCACCTTATTTGCAGAAGCTTTCGCAATGTCCCTAATGTATTTGTTCCAGTTCATATTGTCCGTGAATGTTAAAGGTTAAAAGAAGAATTCCTATGTAAGGTGTTATTTATCATGTATATCGGTGATTGGAGAGGCGTCTTGTAATTGTTAAAGAAAGAGCAGCTTAGTCTTAATAGCATTAAATGTTACCATCCATTTACAGCCTCATTGCACTACAGTCTGGAGGTCATTTTCTTACGATTCTTCCATTGTCTTAGATTTGTGTACATCCTTCTTCCCTCGTATATGTTATAGAGCATTTTATCATCAACAAATATACCCATCTCGGACACAATATTATCAAGGAGATCGTTAATTAATATCAGAAATAATAGTGGTTCAAGTATCGACCCCTGAGGCACTCACGCATTAATGTTATGCTGTTTCGGTGTACGTCCCTCAATGACAACCTGGATGGTCATATTGTCTCAGAAGGATCTAACTATATTTAGTATACGTCCAGTTATATTGTACGGTTCAATTTTCATTAGCAGCCCTTTCTGCCTGACTTGATCAAAGGCATTGGATATGTCAAGATGTACAGAATTATCAGAAGAGGTTTCCTTACTTAAAAATTTGACATTATTACTTATCAGTTATTTTGGCCTTTCATTTTCATCTAAGTGACTGCTGATGCTATAGTTTTAATGTTTTTTATATAATTTTTAGAACAGTAAAGAATAGAACTTCTAGAAATTACGAAACACTTCTCAGTCATTTTCTGGTCATTTTCATGCGTATAATTTCACCTTTAAATTGATCAGAATAATGCTATTTCATCATGTATAGTTAATTATTTGAAAAATCCAAGTATAAAAAAATCTCAAAACATCATGCATTAGAACACACCACCCTATCCATATATATATATATATATATATATATATATATATATATATATATATATATATATATGTGTGTGTGTGTGTGTGTGTGTGTGTGTGTGTGTGTATTAAATTGTAATTCAATGAATTTCAAAAAACTCTCATTGAAATGAAATAAAGTGGTTGAGTTTCATATATATATATATATATATATATATATAAACTCTCATTGAAATGAAATGAAGTGGTTGAGTTTCATATATATATATATATAAAATGAACTCATTTTTCCCCTTTGATTTTTACCTTAATAGGATTGAAAATCAAGACATTTCATGCAAATGTAATATACACAAACTGCAGCACATTACTTGATAATCGTAGATTCCTATATTTTTTCTGCTGAGAGTTCACTACCAAATTGGTTAGAATCAATGGAAGTTATACAATCTTTTCTCTCTAATAAATTCCTCCTTCCCCCGCCACCACTTACACCGTTGCGGGATCTTTCACAAGGGACAGCACAAAGATACACCGGTTTGGGTTTTCTTTACTTCGTAGTTGCTTAAAAAACTGGAATGGAATTTTAACGTTGCTTTTCGTTCTATGCTTTCTACTGGGTGAAACACAGCATGAACTTAACCGATTCGAAGGGTTATTTATGCCATTTTTTCTTTCGCTTTATTTCGTTTTGTAGTTGATTAAAAAACTGGAATGGAATTTTAACGTTCATTTTCTACTGGGTGAAACGCACCATTGGAATTAAACGAATCGAAGGGTTATTTATGCCATTTCCCCCCGCTTTTCGCTGTGTTTTTTTTGTTTTTGTTTTTCAAAATACGTTCATTTTTTTCCTGATTTTTGCTTTTTGTTTTCCCGATTTCTTGTTTAAAGAAGTTTTACGTTTGTTTGCTGTTTTTTTTTCTGTGGTTTTGATTTTGCCGATTTTTTACAGAAGTTTAACATCGTTTTTTTTTAATATTTACTCCGCTTATTCTTTACTTTATCCCCCCTCTCTGACACATACACCTCCAAACAACCGGGCAACGCCGGGTACCCCCACTAGTTATAAATAACATCGCATTCGAGAAAGGCAACAACGTGTTAAAATGTTTGGCGTAGCGCGTAAACGATGGGCTTTGCCGATATTGGCCGATGGACTCGGTGATTTTACTACTCAGATTTTTAATCGATTTGGATTATAATCGACGTTTAATCGATTTTTTATATACTTTTAACCTTCCATCACTCGATACAGTTTATTGCATATTTTACTGTTCACCTTTCTATTTTCCATTTTCGCTCCTACTCAATTTCGCTTCATCAACACCTGAAGATGATTCGCACTTGAATCGAAAGTGCTCGTGATAACTATGGAACTTTCATAAATATTTTCGATTTTCATATAAAAAGATTACACGGAAAATCAAAAAAAAATTAAAAAAAAAACACACAAGCATACAGACAAAAAAGCATAAAGCAAAGTATCTCTGTGGTGTATAACAATTTCTGCTTTAATAAAAACTGCTGCATATATATATATATATATATATATATATATATATATATATATATATATATATATATATATACATTTTTTTCCTTCTTTTGCAGTTTACACCAAAAGCCAAGTCGTGACGATCGGAGATAGCGCAACTGCGTGTGTAGCCAAGGGTCGACATTACACCCTGGGGCTTCCGTTCTCTTTTACTGATGGATGCTACCGATACTACTGCGATTGTAAAGAGGACGGGTCATGGGAATGCCCGGCGAGTAGGGCAGAAGACATCTGCCCGAGAGGAGCGGGCAGACGGCGCACCGGTGAAGGACAGACATGTAAGTAGGCAGACGGGGAGACGTTTTTTTTTTTTTTCATTTTTTTTTTTTTTTTTTTTTTTTAAGAGACTATTCATCCTCGACTAATGATTCTGCAGACGGCAAACGAGATGGAATAAGCGTTGCGAGGTACATACTGCACACACACACACACACACACACACACACACACACACACACACACACACACACACACACACACACACGAAACATAAACACATACAATCATTAAATATACATTTACAATAAATTACTTTTAGAGATAACAAATTCGAGCAATGATTTAAAGTCAGACAATGCAATATGAACTGGATTTGAACTTGGCATGCCCAAGTTGTCAGTGCGGGTCGTTAATCACAAATTCACCACTTTTTAAATATATGTATTTCTGTATGTATGTATGTATGTATGTATGTATGTATGTATGTATTTTAATAATATATGCAAGTTCACATTAATTTCCCCGATATTTTTCTAATTAGAAATCTGCCAGGAAAGACATCGACATGGATAACATTTATATACGTAAAAATTATATATATATATATATATATATATATATATATATATATATATATATATATATATATATATATGTGTGTGTGTGTGTGTGTGTGTGTGTGTGTGTGAGGACATCTCAACCTATATATTCAACGAATTTTTGATTTACATACTTAAAACTTGATATATAGAGTATTCAGATATGTGGAAAGTTTTTATTCCGTTTTTACCCAGAAAAGGTGCTGGTAAGGGCTCAAAATTGAAAAATTGGTATGCGAGAGAGCACCGGATTTTTATCTGTTTTCAACTGTTTCACCTCTGTGCATGCGCGGTCGTGAAATATGGCACCTTCCTTATGTTAAATATGAGTTGGTTTAAAACATACTTTAAAGTCAGGACAAGCTGGTGTAATGATTATCGTACTTAACTCATTGTTATTAGGTCTTACTTTCGCTCTCAGCTCGAGTTTTTTTTTTTTTTTTTTACTTACAAGAAGTGAACTGTTTAAAAATCATAATACTCGCATGCACGTCTCAGTGTCTTTTCGGGTTTTTTTAAATTTATTTTTCAAAGGAATTAAACGTTACGTTTAATGCCTACGGTATTTCTGTTTATGATAAATAAGAATTCTGCATTAATTAAAATATAATATTTATGCGTATTTTACAATTGGGTAACGCCAAGCGGTCTCCTAGTACATAATAAAAAATACGTAGAGTCAGAGAATAGCCCGTTCTACTGACATGGAAATTCCCCTTGTGTAACCTAGATCTCCTAAAGCAGAAGTAGCCTCGGTCCAATTGAAAAGACTTAATCACTTACTGAAATAAAATAAGAATAAATTGAGTAAAAAAGATGGCGTCGTTTTCAGAAATGACAATATTTTATATAACAATTGAATTACTGACGCAGTTCTATGATTTCATATGCATATTTTAGTAGTATATCTAATATATCTAGGGAAATAGATAGATAGCGAGTGTGAACACTGGAAAAACATAATATTTCCGTTATATTTTAGCAAACTTGTAAACTAGTTTATATATATATATATATATATATATATATATATATATGATTAGTTTTTTTTTTTTTTTTGAAAAAGAAATCCAGCAGAATGCTCAATTAAAAGGAAAATCCGAAAAATAAGAGCGTATTCATATTTTGTATTTTGTGTACAGAAAGTTGTTAGATAAGTCAAGTCTTTGGTACTCATCAGATGAGTATTGGCTGAAGAGAGCTTGATATGGATATCTAAAACGGTCCTAATTATCGGACTTGAAACCGACGGTACCAATGATTTGTCTCATCTAACAACTTTCTGTACACAAAATATAATATATATGTGCGTGTGTGTGCGTGTGTTTGTGTGTGTGTGTGTGCGTATGTGTGTGTGCGTGTGTGCATATGTGTGTGTGCGTGTGTGCATATGTGTGTGTGTGTGTGTGTGTGTGTGTGTGTGTGTGTGTGTGTGTGTGTGTAAGTCTTGAATGCATATGTCATCTTTACTAGTTAATGAGAAAACCGACTTTGAGTTTTTCACACATATACACACATCCAGCCGGCGTCATAACATGAAATAAATATCCAATTTGTGTGCTAGAGTGTCCTTGCAACAACTTTTCACTTTCTTTGCGGCTTTCTCTCTCTCTTTCTCTCTCTTTAAACTTATTTTCAGTCTTTCTGTCTCTCAATTTCTCCAAGTTTCTAGCTATCTACCTATCTATTTATCTATCTTACTCTGACACCGTGTTGTGCACGTGCGCGTGTGTGGCCGTTCTACTGTAACTGTGTCAGCCATTGCACGTGACCCATACATCTCAATTGAGATAATTAGGAAGAAAGTTACATGGTCCGCCCATCTGCAGTTCAGAACAAGTGCACGGGACTGCACAAAGGATGGCTGTCTATATGTCAACCCTCCCTACAAGGATCTAACTAAAAAAAGTACAATGTGCGCATGCGTGAGTATACGAATACAACAAATACTAGTTTCATAGTCTTGACCATAGGATTCTATTAAAAAGAATTCACATCTGCTCATATTTAACAATGTTCATATTAAAAGTAACCGCCGCTGGATTTATTCCCACAAACCATTTGCTAATTTTTCAAACTTAAGATTCAACTTAAGTTCTATCCATATAAGACGAACATGACCGTTGACACATAAAAACGGCTCCTTCAGTCTTTGACAGACGATGGATACTCACGAAGGGGTGCCTGCCCGTGAAATTGTTTGTGGCAGAAGGTGCGCAGTCACCAACCACGCCTCTCCTGAGTCGACATTGTTAAATACCAGTGCAAAGTGAAGTGGATGTACAAGACGACTGAAAGCAAATGCCGAGATAAGCGGAGAGAGCACATCAGCGCCTAGAAGTCCCAAATGGTCACCCATCTCGAACTAACCAGGTTCAACGTTGCTTAAATTCGGTGATCTGACGAGAACCGGTGTGTCAACGTGATTATGCTGTATAACACATGTTCTCGTTAGATAACCGAAGGTAAGGAACGTTGAACTTGCTCAGTATCAGATGGGTGACCATTTAGGAATACCAGGTGTTGTATGTAGAAGGACATGTAGATTCCCTGCAACAACTGAAAAAAAAATGTAACTCCTCATCTCTCCTGACGGGGATATATAAATACAAAGAAAGATCAAAATGACTATATATATATATATATATATATATATATATATATATATATATATATATATATATATATATATATATATATATATATATATATACTAGCAGGAAGCCACAACGTTACTTGGGATTGAATGATGATCAACAGATGTTTTATATTCCATATTTTTATTGTCCTCGAAATCGATGAAATCGCCCATCTTTTCCATCAAATCGATTGATTGCCAGGTCTGATTGGAGACCTATCGCGATGCACCGAGAGAAATCTTCACATGCCTCCCCACATTGACAGTCCACAATATATTGTTGTCTACATTGCATTGTAGAGAACCTATTGTTTATTTTATAAAAGTTTTTTTTCCATAATGGCTTGAATTAAAGTTTAAAATTGTGCTTTTTTGTTTTAGAAAAAACTGGATTCGAACTTGGCACCTCCAGGTTTTACTTTGTTTCCTTAAACACTTAACCACCATCACATCCTTTCTATTGTTGTTGCGCGAATTTCATCCGAATTCACTGTGAAACATTAAATCGTCGATATTATCTCCTTTTGGCCGAGATTCTTCTCGTAGATTTGGAGCATTTAATGTTTCTGAGAGATTTCAAGTAAACTCCGAGACCGATATCAACAAGAGCCAGCAGTTGCTCATACTCATTGAAAAAAGATCGTTATTTATAGACATTGATTAACCGTTTCACATACGCAACGCAATATTATTTTCACTTGTCATCTCTCTTGACGGAGACATACAAACGCAAGGTACAAATCTGCATTGCAATGGGTTACCTAACACCCTTGCTTTCTATAGTTTGTTCATAGAACATTGGCAAAAACGACGAGAGACCGCCAGATCCAGGCGGAGACACCTTTTATATTCACCCGAAGTTTCTGGAAGCATAACTCATAAATACTCCGTGTTAGGGCAGGGGATGGACTTTGGTGGTGCTGTTTCTGCTCCTGCTGTTGCTACGGTTGCTGTTGTTATTGTTGTTGTTGTTGTGGTTGTCGAGAACCATTCATTTTGAATGATAAACAAATATTTCTAGCTTCAACTCTTTCTAGAAATACACCGGGTACTTATGAGAGAAACCACGTGAAGGTTGCCAACATCCATAATGAAATTGTTTCGGTGGGCCGAACTGGATTGGAACGCTGTCTGTCATTGACCACTTAATCACCTTTCTGTTGCTATCAATAAAGATTATTATTATTATTATTATTATTATTATTATTATTATTATTATTATTATTATTATTAAAAACTCAGCAACCAAATATTACAAAATATAACAAAGTATTCGAAAATTTTCCACCGAAATGTTCAACTATGTTGTGTAAAGTAAAAACAGATGCTTTTGAGCATCCGTAAATATAACGAGAACCATAGCATCCATTTTACTAGATTCAGAAAGGAATAATAAGATGTATAAGCCATATTCAAATTGTTACGGAATAATTGAAGTGTTATGATTTATATATATATATACTTTTTTTTTCAGTTTACAGCATGAGCGTGGTTGTTTCAATGGGAGCCAGTGTAAAGTACTGCATCGCCCAAGGTGCTGAGTATCCGCTCGGTCGACCCTTTTCATTTACCGATCGTTGTTTCCGTTTCAACTGTGATTGCTTCAGCAATGGATCATGGGCTTGTCCAGCTCAGCGGGCCAACTACATTTGTCAAAGTGAATCTGGAGAACAACTAGCACAGAGTAAGTAATTAAAATCCCCGGCTATTATCAAACGGTCGTAAAGAAATACATTATTAAAGTTTTGAATTTTTAGAATAGGGCTGATTCTTTATATTACTTGTTTTAATCGAACTATTGATCTCATCTTGCGTTTTATTTGTACACATTTCAGTCGGATTAGCCTTCGACCGTCGTCAGGCATGTTGGTTGTTTTTTGGAAAAGAAAAGAGAAAAGTTACTAGCTCCTTAGATATTTTCATATTCTTTGAGTTCGTCTCTATCCATAAGGCTATGGTTTCGTATTTAAAAACAAATGGTTAAGAAAGGGGAGGCAACCCTAATTAAATCGACAGAGGATTGTCTCCCTTGCATCGCCGAAATCTTTTTTCTTTTCCAAACAACAGCCAGCATGCCTGAGGACGGTCGAGAACCAATCTGATCGAAACGTTGCATAAATAACACTCAAGATGAGAAAAATAGTCCGATCAATACAAGTAATATAAAACACATCATTTTTATACTCTTTATCTATATTTATTTATAACATGAAAAGTAATTTTGCTATAATGTTTATTTATATAAAATATAAATAAACATTATAGCAAAATTACTTTTCATATTTAGTAACTTTTAATAAGGTCTCATTAAATAATTTCAGATATGTTTTGGAAAATTCTGCGTGGCAGTCATTTTGAGAAATCTAATTGGTTCATTTTGCAAAATCGTTTGACTTATGACATGGTTCCTGGCCTTAGTAGGGCCCTATTGGAAGACGATAGCGTCTTTAGGTATTGTCTATAACCACGCTGACAATCAGCATGAATCTAAATAAAGTTATAGTGAAGGAAGAAAATTAAGGATATACAGGAACATGACTACTTAGAAAAATGAAATTAAATGAAACGTTGAGAGAATAGAAGGTCACTAAAAAATAAGCAAAGTTTTGGAAATTAAAATTTGAGAAAAGAAAACGATGTTTTATGACAAAACAATTTTATATCTATAAATATGTATCTATATTTTTATATCTATAAATATGTATCTATAATTTTAATTTTTTTTAAATATATAAATATGTATCTATAATTTTATTTTTTTAAATATATAAATATGTATCTATATTTTTATATCTATAAAATATATAAATATGTCTCTATAAATTTTATATTTATAAGAATATAAAAGTTATTATCGATTAGTAAGTGTTCATTTACGCAAACTTTATTTGGTAAAAACTCGTTCAATAAATAATTACTAGGCTTTATGGTGTGCATATTAATATGTTCATGGTGTGAATACAGTGTGTAAGTAATATGCGTATACGAGTATTTGTATTCGTGGAACTGTGTATGTGCGTTGGTTTACTTTGTTCTTGTTAGTACGCGTATAGCTGTGAGTAGCAATTCGTTTCTGTTCGCTTGACTCTCGCCAGTGTTTAAGAATGTGTGTGAGATGAAGAATGTCTTGTATGTAACACATAGACGTGTTCCTTTTCACTTTCCCATCCCTCAAATGCACGAGCGTGTTGAGCAGGCGTTCAAAAGAAAATATTATTTCGTCACTATTCTTAAAGGTCTAGTTAATTTGACACAGGGTAGTTACTTTTGGGGTTTTAAATGATTTTCCTGGGTCGACAATATTTTGAGTCAACACGTTCCTGTGAAAACGAACTTGCTTTTGCTAGTGTCGAGAAGAGCAAATCTAAACAAGGCGGAGAAATAAAAAGAGTAGCTATTCAAATCATTTGCTTTTTAGTATTCATTCAAATCGCATCTCAATCCAGTTACTACAGACTTATACTTTGGAGGATGATGTACTAGTATATGTGGAGACATGGTGTTGCATCGGATGATAGCTAAGGAGATGCACTGGAACATTCAAGCGGTCTGTTGAGGCTTATTTCTACCAGTGTCTATTATTTGTTAAATAGCTCTTATGAATCGTGAAGTGTCTGGACCGAGCAATCCTGGTTTATTCAATTAAAATAGGCTGAAAAGTGAATCAGTTAGTGTTGCAATATTTTTGGTATCGTAGAGAGGGTATGATTACAAAATAAAAAAAAGAAAGAAAATGGCAGGGGTTTTTTATATACAAGGTTGATAAAAACTGACCGATCGGATGGAACTAGGCTCTGCTGCCGATCAATCAGAAACCGGAATCACCCCATAGAATTCCGGCACACACTTTTTCGTCTTCACGCAAGACGTAATTTTTCTCTTTGTCTCAGGACTTCTTGGGATTGACTACCTACCGGAAACGCTATATGTCGTCTGCAAACTTTTACAATTCCAAGCGTCCCTGATTGATACTACCGTTTTGTTTAACACAACATTCTACTTCTCTTTTGTTACTTCTAAAATTAAAATGGCTTACAATACAAGTGAGCTGTATTTGTCGTTTGTATTGATTAAAGTGATTCAAGTGATTCTATTTTGTATTCATTCTCTTTTCGATCTTAGCTTCCGATCGAAGCATGTACATCATTCCATTCCGGAACGCTCGGGCCTGCTTGATCAACGGCACTCGATACCCCCTGAGTCGTACCTTCTCTTTTACCAAAGGATGTTTCCGTTTTAACTGCAATTGCCACAAGGATGGCTCATGGGCCTGTCCAGCTGACCGCACGCAATTCACGTGTCTCCGACCCGCGGGCGAACATTCACACGAAGCATCGGTCAAAGCCAAATGTAAGTATCAATTTAGTCTTTAATTTTTTATTTTCACCAATCAAAGTCTTTATTCTTTTTTACTAATGTTTGCATTCTGTTTTATGAAACTTAAAAATATCAAATAGATGAAGATATCGAAGATATACGCTCGTTATTATTAAACCAATCCTTAACGGTACTAGTTGTAAAGAACATTAATAAAAATCAAGTCTTCTTTGTTAAACATAAACAAAAGGCTCCAAATTTAAAATAATTGATACACACAAGCATGTCTGCATATGAGAGCTCATATGCACTCAAATATAGATTTACATAGACACATGTATATAAAAAACTTTTTAATTTAAAATTTTGACATTTTTCTTTAACTATTTTATGTATCATATTAATGTGTCCATCTTGTGTAAAACAGTCTTATTCATTAAAATTAAAAAGTAAAATTAAAATGAGAAAACTGGTATTAATTATCACGTACTATTACAATTAGGCATTAAAGCGATAAGAAGGGTGTTATTTATGCTGCACCATATATATATATATATTTATATATATATATATATATATATATATATATATATATATATATATATATATGTGTGTGTGTGTGTGTGTGTGTGTGCCCTTACACTATTTTGGCTGCTAAGTAGATAGATGAAATTACAATAATCAACAATGTTCACACACACACACACACACACACACACACACACACACACACACACACACATATATATATATATATATAATATATAGTCTTATTTGTAGTATTCCGAATTTTACTGGGTTTATATAATTCAGTAATCGTTCTTATACCAATAAATTTTAATTCAGTTCTTATACCAATAAATTTTAATTCAGTTCTTATACCAATAAATTTTAAGCCAAAAAGAGATGACTTAAACTGTAAGCTACAAAATTATCATATTTCATAATTGAGCATTCATATATTGTTTTAACAAAAACCAAGACTTCAAAGAATGGGTTGATAGCAACAAATAGTGTATTTCATCGTTAGTTACAATTGGTTCAAGACTATTCGGTAAATCCAAACATTATGTCGCTTGAAAAATTTTACAAGAACAGCCTTTCTTCAGATTTATTGAATAAAAAACACTTTAACAATAAAACATTATAGAAAACATTTGCCTTATAAGGAAAAGAAAACAAGCGAAAATATTTTACCTATATCGCATCCTTGCAAAGTATTTTTTTAAAGACTTATAAATATCATCCTTCTTATTGTTTTATATATATCGTCGGTTCCTACTCGTATTCGAGTATTGGGTCCCGTCGTTTGTCGCTAGTCTGCTCTCTTTGGGGTGGATGTTTATGTATGATGTGATCGTTAAGTCTGAGTCTAGTGGAAGAGTCTTGAACAGTGTTCGCAAGGAAAGGTAAGGGGGTCGGGGTTGTTCTCGTCTCTCTTTCTCTTTTTCTTCTTCTCCTAGCCTCTTCGTGCTATCTCCTATTCTTCTTAAAGTACACGGTGCCATGGTATGCCGCGCCTCTCCACGTCTTCTTGTCCATGGCAGTTTCCTCTAATGAGAATGGGTCGATGTTTGTTAGAGCCATGATGCGTTTGAGTTGGTCATTGTGGCGGAGTTTTGGGGCTCCTTATGGCTTCGTAACCTGGGCCAGTTCTTCATATAGCATTTTCTTGGGGAGACTTGAATTATTCGCCATGTGAACGTGACCTACCCAGCGAATGCGGTGATGGATGATGGTGATCCCAACCCTGGTCACTGAAGCCGGTTCTAGGACTTCAATATTGGTAGTGTGGCTTTTCCGAGGCATTTTAAAAATCTTCCTTAAGTTTGCTGAAAGCGTTCCTGATTTTATATCACTTCTACAGGGGCATGAAGAGGACTACTGTCCGGAACACCATTAATTTGTTAGCCATCTTTAGGGCGCGGTTGTTGAATACTGGGCAGTTGAGGCGACTAAAGGCGAAATTTGCTGACCTGATTCTGTTCTCCACGTCTTTCTTTAAAAATCCAAAACAATACAAGATATATCTATGGAATCAATTAAAATAAAATGTATTTTATAACAAATACAATCTCATAAATTTCCCAAGATATATAAAAATAATACAGATAAAAAATAATTTGGACGGTTCACAGGTTATATCAAAATTTATGACATATTATAATCTCACATATAATTTAGTAGATTATAAAAATTATGACATAATTAAAAATTGAATTTGGCTTCGAAAATCAACACATGATAATGTTCATATGCAAACATTGTTAAGTGTTGAGTTTTGTAACTTGATTATAGTATGTAAGACTTTAATTAATTATGTTATAAATTTAAAAAGATACCGTACAAATACAACTTATTTCTATTATAGATCACTTCAGACTATTAATTTAATCTCTTCACTAGTAATATTTTTACACTCCATCCACGTTTTTAATTATTAACTTTTTATTTTCTATATTTCTTTATGTACGTATGTGTTTATTACTAGTTTTTTTTAATTATTTTCATATCACAAACATAATAGATTTTTGTTTTGTTTTCCTGTTCAGTCTATAGCAAAGGTCAAGTTTTCTCATCTAGTACAGAAGTCAGCCACTGCGAGGCAAACGGAAAGACTTATCCTCTTGATCGGCCATTTTTCTTCAATGATGGCTGCTTCCGGTTTAACTGCCAATGCATGTCGGATGGATCATGGGAATGTCCTGCTGATCTCTCTCTGTATATTTGCCAAAAACAAGCAGGACAAGCCATTGAACATGGTAAGAACGGTGTTGTTGGATATTTCTATCGTAATCCTTCTGAGAAGATTGATTCACGTGCCAATATTGTTGATTTCTTTATAACATTTTTTCTTTGTTTTGTAACTTGATTATAGTATGTCTTAGCATCCCCATTTTTAATATTCTTTGCAATTTATCGCTTAATAACAAACCAGAGCATGATACACTATTAATATACAAATCAAATTCAGTTAAATATCCCGCTTAAATAATTCTTATTTTCTTTTTTACGGTTATTTCTGGAGCCATCCAATTGAATCTTAAATTGTTTTAAGCTATTGCTATTTTTAGGTAATCAATACGGCTAGGACAACAGCATGTTCTTTTCAATGTTTTGATTCTCGAGTGTGTATCCGTTGATATCTTATATGCTTTTATATAGAGTGATGTGATTATCGGTTGATTAACTGTGTCCGATATATACTCGCGAGTCAAAACAATGATAAGAACATTCTGTTGTCATAGCCCTACTAATCAACCAACTTATTTAGATATATTTTATTTAAGAAAAACGATTTTTTTTAGCTTTTGAAATTTGCTTTGGAAATAACTTACGTAAAACACTGTAAATAATTTCCGAACGAAAACATCGCGCTTTTGTTTTCTTTTGTTTTGCTAATATTTAAAATACTGTTGTAATTTCAATGAAAAAGTGCTTTCGCATTTTATGGATCGTGCTGAAATAATAACCTTATTATTTAGAAAGCTATTCTTAACATAAGTCGAAGGTGTTTATTAACTATTCTGTAGATTCACCTAACAATTTAATAAACAAAGCATACCGTTCTCCACTTGTTAAATACTGCAATTTCATTAGCTAAACGTTTCGACACATTTAAGCAGTTCAAGTAACCTGCACGGGATATGCCGACGATATCGCGGTTCGTATTCTACATAAGTAATAAAAAATTTAACACATGAACACATGGCTTTTAATCAGTCTCGAGAGACGTTGTAAGGGTCTATACACGCTACACCTTTTATTAACTGCACTGATCGATTCTATTGACAAGGTGAAGTCAGGACGACTCGAAACAATGCTGGATAAAGAGAGTTCTACTATATACAGCATCTAGTATTTTCCCAAATAGTCACTCATTTAATACTGACCAGGCTCAACGTCGCTTAACTTCCGTAATCTAACGGGAACTAGTGTGCCAATGTGATTATGTCGAATAAATTTTCTTACATGCTATTAATTATTGTGAAAAATTCAAGTAAAGCACTAGTCATTTTTCTCCAAAGTTAATCGTAATTTATTACTGGACTGTGTATTGAATTAAACTTATGACTACGAACGACATGGCAAACATATTAATTAATTTAACGATCAGTTAGTGAATGGTATGTTATGGCTTAATTATGTTCCCAGAAACATTAATTATAATTTCCTTTATCAATGTGATGGTGATAAAAAGCCTCCCGTGTGGTTTCCTGCATACGTATGCAATATATCGTCAGTAGCTTTAATTAATATTTCAAAATTCCGTTTTACACAATCTGTTTTTATAGATTAGTAATTTGATTGTTCTTGTTCTTTGTCATGTTATATACAGTAGCGTCCAAAACTAAGGGACAACATTTTAAAATCTAATATTTGTTACAAATAACAACTGTAAAAAGTTGAAATTTTGACAACTGGTAGTCGTTATCATCCATAATAACATACTAAAATTGGAATCATTTGCAAAGGATAGAAAAAGAATTATAACATTTTTTTATTTATTTTCAAAATAGGAACGTCCAAAAGTAAGGGACAAAATTGAGAAAAACAATGTAAACAGCCAAAAAACAATAAAAATACATATACAATCAATATTTAGTAAATGAGCCCTTGCTCTCAATTACAGCTGTACATCTTCGACTATAAGAACGAATCAGTTCTTGACAATCCTCTATACTAATTTTAGACCATTCTTCTTGAAGCTTCACCCACAAATCCTCCGTGTTAGTGGGATTTTTTTCCATAACTTTCACTCCTAAGGTTTTCCAAAGATTTTCTATTGGATTTAAGTGAGGACTTTGCGGTGGCCAATCCATAATTTCGAAATCTTGCTCGCCAATGTAACTCATTTTGCCTTGTGACATGGGGCATTATCTTGCGTAAAGGTAGCCCTATCGAAACCTGAATTCTTTATGATTGCCACAACATGATCTTGAACAAAGTTTTTATAGATCTGCGCGTTTACACGAGTTTCTAACCGGACAAGAGGCGTTGTACCTTGGCTAGAAAACATTCGAAATGCCATGACGCTTTCGCCCCCAAACTTGACATTTTTCTTAGTACACTTTCCACTTAATCTTTCATCAATAAGTCTCTTTACATTTTTTTCCCCATCATTTACAAATAAATTAAACTTGCTTTCATCAATGAAAAATACTTTTGCCTAATTTTCATTTTATGTCCAAATTACATACCTGTTTGCAAACTCTAGTCTCTTCTTTTTATTCTTCGAACTAACAAGTGTTTACTAACCTGGGGTTCGATTAAACAGGCTTATTTCTTTCAGTCGTCTAGAAACAGTATGTCTTGACACATTAACACATGAAGTAATATTCATAACCCTTCTAATTACTGTGTAAGACTTAAAACGGTCCTTTAATGACATACGCCGTATTAGTCGACCTTCTCTTGCCGAAGTCTTGCAAGGTTTGCCGATTAAAAAAAACTAACTATTTTGCCAGTATTATTGTAAGATTTAACAACTCTGCTTACAAAACTCTTGGAACATTTCACTTTCTCAGAAATCTCTCTAATTTTTATTTATTTTACTTTTGTTAGTTTCAAGAGATCAAGGGGCTCCTTCCTGGGGCTAACATTGGATTCTATTATAATTTAAATTTATATCCGAGGGCTCTTTTAAGAATAGACACTGTTCCCTTTATTGTGTAATCTGTATTTCCTTACAGCTTGGTTTTCCAGGGATTGCTTCTAAGTATTTTTGAAGGTTTTTTTTTTATTAGGCCAGTTGCTCCTGTCACAACTGGTATGATGTTTATTTCTTTCAGAGACCATGTTGTGTTTTTAGATAATTTTTTAGGTCCTGATATTTTGTTATCTTTTCCCGTTCTGCTCTATTAAGGCCAAAGTCGTTTGGAACTGTGACATCGATAATGAGTGCAGTCCTTTCGGGCTCGTTCCATATTACAATATCTGGCTTGATGGCTTTGTCTTTTATGCATCTGCCTGCCTGTATGTCTTTGTCGCAGAACACTGTCACTTTTCCATTTGATGTTATCGGTGGTGGTTCATGTTCCCAGACAAATGACTAAGTAAAACTTATTCTTTTAAGGAAATAAAAAAATTCAATGTAGCATAAAGTTTAAATTATTTTTCTCAATTTCGTCCCTTACTTTTGGACGTTCCTATTTTGAAAATAAATAAATAATTGTTATAATTGTTTTTCTATCCTTTGCAAATGATTCCAATTTTAGTATATTATTATGGATGATAATGAATACCAGTTGTCAAAATTGAAGCTTTTCATAGTTGTTATTTGTAAAAAAATATTAGGCTTTAAAATGTTGTCCCTTAGCTTTGAACGCTACTGTATACCGTGTTATTGACAAGCGTGTCACTATGCTAGCATACTCTTGTTTTTCTTTTACAAACGGAGAGCTGGGTAAAGTCACTTCTAAACCACGTTTGATTCTCAGGTATATATCCAATGATATCTTGTGTTTGTATGTAGATTAATTGTGTCTAACTGTCGGATATATACTTGGAAGTCAAAGCAATGAAAAGAATATGCTGTTGTCCTAGCCCTACTTACCACTATAGGTCACTACTTATTACGACACACACATTAGCACGCACACGACACACACATAACACACACACGCACGCACGCACACACACACACACACACACACACACACACACACACACACACACACACACACATATATATATATATATATATATATATATATATATATATATATATATATATATATATATATATACTAGCAAAAAGTATCCGTCGTTGACTGGGTTCAAAAACAGCCTACAGAAAATCGATTCTGATTTATGAAAGTATGATAGGTTATGAAAAGGAAGGGTTGTAAAGAAATAGCTTCGAATTTGGGGGTGTCAAAACCGAAGCAAAATATGATGAAAGTAAAAATAAAATAGATCAACCCCATAATTTATTATACCATACCTGTTCACACTGAAACACTTATCACAATATTCTGTTGATCTACATTAAAAAACCTTGTTAAACTTTGTGACATATTTAATTCCATTCTATGGAGGTCAGGTGCGAACGAACACACCATAATTTTATTATACCATATTTCTTCAAACTGAAACATAATTATCAAAGTATACTTACGCAGATAGATATGAAAAGTCTTTATTAAAGTTTGTGCCTATTTCCATTCTATGGAGGCCAGGCGCGAACGCAGACCCCACAATTTTATTATACCATCCCTATTTAAGTTAAAGCATACTTTCAAAGTATTCTTATGTATATCGAAAACACTTGGAAACGTTTTTTTTTTAATTTTTAAATTTTTTATTTCCATACTTTGTGGACCAGGCGCGAACGCAGACCCCACAATTTTAATGAACCACTGTTCTGCCAGATCAAACATACCCATTACTGTGTCTCGAAACATCTATCATTATATGTAATCAGTTTGTAAAAATAGTCAACCATATAGGAGCCTATTCGTGACCAGACACACACACACACATACACACACACACACACACACACACACACACACACACGGACATTCAGCTTTATATATATATATATATATATATCCTTGTGGAAACATGTTTAATAATTCGATCTACACTAAACTCTAAAAATATCTTTAATATGTGATAAGAGTTGAAATGAGAAAAAACTTACTTTTACATGTATTTTCTGTTTTAACTTTATATATTCCGGATCTATTCTAGCCTCCAGTCGATCAATGTACATAATTAAAGGAGATGGACTTGAAATGTGTTCAGCTAAAGGCAACCAGTATCCATTGGGAAAATCTTTCTCTTTTGTCGACGGTTGTTTTGAATATCACTGTGATTGCAAGATAAATGGATCCTGGGAATGCCCAGCAGGACGAGCTCGGAATCGATGTAAAGATGCTACCCTCCAGGAAACCGAACAAGAACGAGGTAATAGCGCTCTTCTATTTATTTTTAGTAAACTTGTCATCATCCTCAAGCTTTATAAACTTTATATATATTGTTTTTGTTTTTTTTTGTTTTTTTTAATAACGAACATGATGCAACTTGCATGGCAACTGAGAAGGTTTAACTTCATGTCGGGCGATTTGTCTCTTAGACACCACGAACCACTCCATGTCAAGTTTCTCTTTGCGTTCAGAAGCCACACTTGATGATCTGATAATCACCTCTTCCGATGTTGGTGATGCCAAAAAAAAAAAGACATTTTTAAGACGTATAGATCCGAACTTATCTTTGCTTAACAAATAAAATGTTCTGCTTGGCTAGTCTCTTTTCTCTTTAAACTATAGAACAAATGTGTAATCGGATATTGCTTCCATGATCACTGGAAAATTGTTTCTTTGGTGTCAGTATTCATTAATTCTAGTGAAAGTACCGACCCGCTCAATTATCGCCTCGTTAGTGTCCTCCCGCTTTTCTGTTAAAATCTTATCAAGCCTTTTATCTTACCAATTGACTTTAGATGACCAGACACCAACTGTTTAAACCATTTCTCTGACAATTTAACGAAGGTTTCGATCAAACATGACTTCTCACCAAAAGTGTATGCATACATTCACTGAGAAAGGATTTGTTGTATCCTAACCCTTATCCTTGAGTGTCCCCTTGACCTTGATAAGTGGTGATGCCTATGTAAAAAAAACTCTAAAAGCTCTTTAGTATTTTTTCACATTAACATTCAAAATTAGACCGCAACACATAGATGAGATAGAGAGGAGTTAAAAGAGCGGCTATGCTTAAGAATAAAATCAAATACCATATATGGTATCATTCTTAATATTCCTTTTTTATTTGTTGAACATGTATATCCTTTTCTTTTAAAAATATGGTATCTTCCTTTAGTCCTGATAGATTATGGATACCCACTGTAAGGGTGTCTGCGCGTGGAATTTTTGTAGCAAGAGTTGTACAATCTCCAACCACACCTCCTGAGTCCTTCAGTGGCAAGTGGAGGTTCAGGACTACTGGAAACAATACCAATATAAGCGGAGAACACATGCAGAGCCTAGAATTTCCAAATCGTAACCCATTTTGCACCAGTCAGGCTCAACGTTGTTTAACTTCGGAGATCTGGCGAGAACCGATGTGTCAACGTGATTATGGCGTTAAATATAATAAATAAATGCTTTAAATTCATTCATTGTAAAATGCTTAATTTACTAACTCGTGTTCCTATACAAAGATTAAAAGTTAAAATAATGAACGTCACATGTAAAAATGTATTGTGATCATTCATGGTTTATTCTCTTCTTTGCTTTACTCTCAGTGTACTACATGGGTATGGTGATGCCTTCAAGACGTCGCGTCAACTACTGCATTGCTGATCGGAGACGCCATCCTGTAAATCGTCCTTTCTCCCTGAATGTCGGCTGTTATCAATACCTTTGCAATTGCCATTCGAACGGATCATGGGATTGCTCAGCAGAACATGCCAAGTTCATTTGTCCTCCCCAAGATGGCGTCGATGAAGGTAAATTACGAACGTGACAGTCTTCGATATACGCAAAAATTTAATAACAATATGTTAATTTACAATCTACTGCGTATTTGTACCCGCAATGGAAAAAAAATTAAAAAAAAAAAGTTAAACTTCAAATAAAAATAATAATTTAAAATGTAACGAAAGCACACAACGTCAAATAAAAAAAATAAAGTGTTCAACATTTAATTGTTACCTTAACTTTAAATTTCATAAAATTAACTTACAAACAAAAACAAACTCACGTTTCTGAATTTTGGAGATGAGGATTGATTATTTGTATCAATAGATTAATTGCTATAGTTACAAAGTTTGGTTTCTCTTTTTCTTCTTGCAGCAATCACTCGCGTTATGTACGTAACAATCGTTGATAATGTTCTAGCCTGTGACGTGAAAGGAAGCCAGAAGCAACTAGGCCAGTCGTTCTCTTTTGACACCGGCTGCTACCTGTACCAATGTCAGTGTAATACCGATGGATCATGGGAGTGTCCCCCGGAAAAAGCAAAGTATACTTGCACGAGTGAAACATCCCAAGACACACTGCAATACCGCGGTAAGTAAACCCCAATTTGCTTTCATCTATATAAATACTAGCATACACACACAAATCAACTGGCAGACAAGAACGCACGCATATATATTTATGTATGATATATACATATATATATATATTCACACACGCACACACACACACATACATATATATATATATATATATATATATATATATATATATATATATATATATGTATATATATATATATATATATATATATATATATATATATATAAAGTGAGAAAGTGTGTGTGTGTGAGAGAAAGAAAGAGAGAGAGAACATTTCTTATCCTATATACTCTATATACTCAACGAATTTTTAATCTACAGACTTTGGTATAAAAAGTATTCAGACATGTAGAAAACTTTTTAATCGGTTTTCTTCCGGGAGAAAAGGCTGCTAGAGCGTCCTAAATTGAAAAAAAAATAGTACTCGGGGGGGGGGAGATAATCGGATTTTTATCTGTTTGTCAGCTGTTTTACAAGGTTTGAAAACACCTTTTCAAGAACTAGACAAGATGATGTAATGGTTATCATACTTGACTCACCGTTTTTAGGTTTTGGTTTCGATCTCAGCTCGAGTATTTTTTTTAGTTTCAAGAAATAAACTGTTTAGAAAAAAACTTAATACTCGTTAACATGTTTCAGTTTTTTTCCGTTTTTGATTTACTTCATTTTTTTAAGGAACACACACACACACACACACACACACACATATATATATATATATATATATATATGTATATATATATATATATATATATATGATGTTCGTCCACTGCGTTAATCGTGATCATGCAATTGTTCTGTGGGTTCCATGATGGCTTGTTAGACTAATTCGAGTTCTGAAGAATTTCTCACGTATTGGACACATTTGGGATGATTCTGTAACCGACAGTCTGTAAGACTGCTCTGTCTTTTCTAATGTCATGTTTCCTCTTACGTTCTTCATTGTGTACGGATTCAGCAAATTTCAACCCCTTGGTGAGTTGCGACACACCAGAAACTTCTGTCTTGGATTAGTTTTTCCCATGGATTAGAATACAAACCGAACTGTTTGAGGGAGCCATTCATTTTATTCATGAACCGTTTCCACTGTCCTCTTGCGCGTATTTTTCCTTCCAAAAGCTCGTCATAAAGGAGCTGTTTTGGGGAGCCTTGAATCAGGCATGCAGCATATCTGACTTGCCCAACGAACCTAGCATTCTTGTAACATGGTATGTACTGATGGAAGTTTTGACCGGATTAAAACCACTGTGTCTAGTATCTTGTCTTGCCACTTGATTTTCAACAATCAACGGAGGCAGGTCATATGGAAATGGTTCAATTTCTTGTCATGTGTGACATATATGGCTCAAGTTTCACAAGCATACATGAGGATGATAAGAATCACAGCTCTGTATACTTGAAGTTTGGTTTGCAGCCGAATATCTCTACACTCCTACACAGTAGTTCTGAGACGTCCAAAGGTAGTACTAGCCTTGGCTATCCTGCAGTCGACTTGATCGTCTATATGTACTTCCCTTGACAGAATACTACCCAAGTAAGTGAATCTGTCCACAACTTTTAGGTTAGTTTTACGAATTAATATCTGAGGCAGAACATATCTTTTTTTTCACGAAGCAGGCTGATACATTACATTAGTCTTTTTTAGATAAACTTCTTCCGGCTTCCGGGCCTTGATAAGTGGTGACCTATATATATATATATATATATATATATATATATATATATATATATATATATATATATATATATATATATGTGTGTGTGTGTGTGTGTGTGTGTGTGTGTGTGTGTTTTTATTTGTTTTTTGTTAGCTATACTCTTTGAACGAATTCAATTATTTATACGAACGTGCATTTTTACCTAAATGCGAGTTGGGAATAATTTTCCCTTTGACCAATTTGGTTCCCACTAAATGGGGAGCGGCATATATATATATATATATATATATATATATATATATATATATATATATATATATATATATATTAAATATAATTATACACTGACACGTGTTTCGTCGTTTACGCTTCATCGGAGTGGTTGAATCTAGCGAGATTCGAAATTAGGACCCCACGATCATAAGCCTAAACCTTCACCACGGGTCCACCTCGCTCGACTACTGAATGTATCGCGTTTTTATGTAAATGTTTTTATTTGTTTTTTTAGCGATACTCTTTGAACGAATCAAATTATTTATACGAAAGTGCATTTTTACCTAAATGCGAGTTGGGAATAATTTTCCCTTTGCCCAACTTGGTACCCCCTAAATGGGGAGCGGCATACATATATTATGTTTAAAATATAATTATTCACTGACACGTATTTTTTGCAATTTTTTATATATATATGTATACATATATATATATATATATGTATATATATATATATATAGCATTGCAAAAATGAAAATAGGATCGAAGACTGTAATCTAACAGAGTTTTATACAGCGTGTGACTCCATGTTGACAGATATAAACAGTGACTGAAGAAAGTCCAATATAGGTGACCAGATATTGGTACCCTTTATTTGGATTTAAAACCGAGGTTACCAATGATATTCCGATTTATAACACATATAAATAAATATTATACTCTTATTTTTTTAAATTTGTTTAATAATCAAGCAATCTGCTGGGGCGATTGCTCAATAAACCTTACCTAGTATTTTTTTTTATTATTACCGAATTTGATTAGTTGTTTTTCGTTTCAGTCAATCGTAAAAGCATGATCATCCCTTTTGGAAAAGAACCTACATTTTGCTTAGCTCAAGAAAGGGAGTTTTCCCTCGGACGAACATTCACCATCACGGAGGGCTGTTTTCGTTACAATTGTTTCTGTTACTTTGATGGATCCTGGGAATGCCCAGCCGATGAGTCGGAATATATCTGTCCACATATGGAAGGACAACAAATAAGAAAAAGTATGTGTTTTTATCATATAAAGTTTATAAACGGATTGAATTTTTTACAAGAAACCTTCCTTAATCTTCCTTCGTTTATTAATCTCTGTTTATCCGTTTAATAAGTTTGCTATAGAATTATTGATGACTGGCCGAAAATGTTATTATATGTTTTCTGTGTGTATCTTAAAAAATACTGTGTTTTATTAAAAATACATGTATAGTGTCCTGGAACTTTTCGGCCACCCTGTACTTGACATTTAATTATTGATGAAAATATATTTGATATGATATTATTGATGAAAGTATATTTAATATGAAATTATTGATGAATATATACTTGACATTAAATTATTGATGAAAGTATATTTTATATGAAATGATTGATGAAAATATATTTGATATGAAATTATTGATGAAAATATATTTGATATGAAATTATTGATGAAAATATACTTGATATAAAATTATTGATTAAAAGATATTTTAAATGCAGTAATTAATGTAAATCAATTTGACATGAAATTATTGATGAAAATAAAATTGACATAAGATTATTGATGAAATTTACTTTGACATGAGATTATTGATTAAATTGAATTTTACATGAGATTATTAATAAAAATAAATTTCTACATGAGATTTTTTATAAAAATAAATTGGTAACAGGATATAAGTATATGTGCCGATGCATTATAATTGTCGCATTAAAATATTTTAAAATTGCAAATTTATCTTCATTATATATACAAAAAGCTAATATTAGTTTCTATTTTATATAACTCAGTATGTTAACAACTAGTACATTCAAATGTTTCACTAACGGTTACATTTTTATAGAAATAAAGACACTAACTAAATTTTAATTTGGTCCCGTCTGTAGCCACTAGGTGAAATTATCCGTTAGATCTATAAAATACCTGAAACATATCAAAACAAAATTCATTTTTTTAATAGATGTTGTTTGTTTCGTAAAAAACTAAAACTAAACAAAGAATAGTTTAATGAAAAAAATTGAAAGAAAAGTTTTAACATTTAAATGATTATTTTTATTGGTATATAAACAATTTTATCGAACCAAATTCTTTTGGCGTTTTGCAGCTATTTTTAAGAACAATTATTTTTAGCACAAAAGTTATTTTTACGTAGTATCATTTTAAGAACAGTACGCTTACAGTGTTTTATTACTTAACCTCATATTACAGATGCTATTACAGATTATTTTAAGATTATTTCTCTGAAAATTTGTCATCTTAGTGTTTCATTTTCTCTTTTGCTTAAAACATTTTTGAATCATCGTATGTATATTTAATATCAAGATTTGTCCAAAGCGTACCACTAAAAGAACTTTTCAATCTAAGAACGTCCAAAGTGACTTCAGAGCATACACCTTAATACCGAATGATTTCTGTCTCTTCAGCTTCGAGTATTCGGATGTTTGTAATAGCCATGAGAAACATCAACGCATGCAAGGTTAATGGAAGAGAATATCCGCTCGATCGTCCTTTCTCGCTGACAGACGAATGTTTCCGTTACGATTGCGAGTGCGATTCCGATGGTTCCTGGGAATGCCCAGCGGAGAATGCAGAATACATATGTGACAAATCGACCCCGTCAGAAACTAGTTATCCTCGAGGTGAGTTCCTTTTAATTTAGAGTGTATATATTCTCTCAATAATCACGTCATTTGCACAGGTGCCGGATAAATTTATTAGCAAAAATATTTCGAAATTCAAATCAACCATACATATTTTGTTTAACATAGTAATATATGCAAGACAGATAACTTGAATAATGTATCATTATGTTGCTGGTAGTTGAGTGGGAACTGTGTACCCGTTTGACTTGTTCAAAGTTGAAGGCTAGGAAGGATTCAGGCTTTGCTTTTTAACTTCAACCAGAATACTTTTTATTAACTTCCATTGCAAGGATGTAATTTGCGTCTTTGCAGTTTTTGTTTATTTCAGTGTATTTTTCCCCTGTGAGTCGTTTTCATTTCTTTTGGAGAGTTCTGCCGAATCTTACATTTTTAGAGTTATGTTGAAAGTTACATTTTTTTTAATATTCTTGCCGATTGTTACACTTTTGAAGAGGTAGGTCGAGTGTTACATATCTTTATATTTCTGTCAAGTGTTACATTTTTAGAGTTCTGTCGAGAAATACATTTTTTAGAGTTTTTTTACGAGTTACATTTTTAGATTCTTGTCAAGTGCTATACTTTTTTAGAGTTCGATCGACTGTTACACTTTTTTACATATTGAATCTGGGATGTCTGTAATGTGTTACAATTATGGTGGAATGTTCTTGTTAACAATTTATTTTTTATACTGACGCCTAACAGAATCTATTACCATCTCGCAACTTTTTACACCTGACTAAATTCCCATTTTCAAGTATCTCTTTGGTGTCGAAAAAAATTTGACATATATTTAGGCGCAAATTACCTGACCATGTCAAAATAGCGTTAGTCTTAACCATTTTTCTCAAAACGAAATAAATGACTCTTCTTCGAATGTGACGTTGTGCTGTGTATTCCATAATTGTTTTCAAGTTTTTACTTAATTTAGGTTTTAATAATATCTAATTTACTCTTATTATTTAAAGTTTGGTGTTATTAATTAGTCGACGCCACATCTCCCTTTCCAAATATTCAATATGTAACAGAGCACGTGTGAGAGCGTGTGAAAATAGCATCAGCAGCCGAAGAATAAATGGCTAACAAAAGTATTAGCAGCAGAGCAGCAGCCGTTTGAGCACGTCTGCAAATTAGCAAGTGTGCGATGACTTGCATCAAAGAAAATGAAAAAAATGGACAGCACGTGGTCGGAAAAAAGTAAAGTGCGCGTCGGGCGAAATGCATATGTGGCCCCGTGGTGGCGGCGAGAGACTTTTAAGCTGGTGTCGAGACGGCAGGGTTTTATTAATCTCATGGCAGATGACATGAACAGTAAAAAAAAAATCAGGCATTGTTTGAAAACTAGCGGTAATATATATTTTGCTAAAACAACAAAGAAATAAGCATTTGTTTATTTATATTTGTTTGTTTGTTCCTTTGCAACGGTACTCATGTTACGTATGTTTTCTACATTTTCAGGCCCGTTCCTCAATTAGAATTGTATAAAATGTAAACAATTTTTTTAAAAGTTTGCATGTTATTAGGGATTAATGTCGTGGAGAGTTCTGGTGGTGCTCTTATGATACGCCGGTCGAACTTCGTGATTGTATGCTCCAAATACTCAGGTACAACTCTTAATACTGAGAAATATTATGAAAAGGAGGCATACTCTCGTAGGTTGGAGGAGACAAACCTCAGCACTTCCGATACGTACCATTGTCTGACTCCAACTGTCGTTGAGAAAACACTTGCGTCGACATTTCAAAAAAAACTAACCCGACAAAATGTGTTTATACGCCAAGCTAGCCGATTGGTTGATGGTCAAATAACTCAATGATAAACCAGCCTATTAACATAAAAAAACAGTACATCAAAATATGTGAGTGCTATATACAGATTGGATTGGCATATAATTAACAATTGAATAAATTGACGACACGGTCTGAGATTAATCGCTTTTTTATTTTCTAGTGGAAAGCCGAAGCATGGTGATTCCTCTTGGGTCAGCTGTACGACACTGCTTGGCGCACGGTAAACAATATACTCTCGAGCGACCATTCTCATTTACCCACAAGTGCTTCCGGTACAATTGCGATTGCAACAGGAATGGATCATGGGAATGTCCAGCGGAGAGATCAGAGTTCATCTGTCCGCAAAAACCAGGACACGCCATTGTACGATGTAAGTAATTCTTCATGTATGATGTAAAAGCAATTACTTATAATAATGCTTATAATAATAAAATTATGAAAATTACTTTGTATTATCGATAAGAAATTGTAATTACTGGATTCAAATTTGTATAATATGTATGTTGTGAATATAGAATAATATATATATATATATATATATATATATATATATATATATATATATATATATACTAGCAATGGGTGCCCGGAGTTGCCCGGGTATTTTTAGGTGTATACTGAGCAAAACAAAAAAAAACGGTCAATTTTTTAACTTTGACCCCTATTATAAACCCTTAAAATTTATTGTTTAGGGCTCAAATAAAGTTATTAAGTTAGATCCATGTCCAAGGAATCTATATCTAAAATTTCACGTGTTTAGACCCAAAATTGTAGAAGGAGTTTGGTAGAGTTCTCAAAGGTCAAATCGTTGAACTTTGACCCCTTTATCGCCAAATTTCTGTCCGAAATCAATCACATCGATTTTCCCAAATCTCAGTACCCTGTATATCAAATTTTGAATCTGTAGGCTTAAAAGTGACAGAGTTATTGCGTAGAGAAATGTACACAGACACACACACAGACACACACACAGACACTTTCACTTATATATATATATATATATATATATATATATATATATATATCTTTATTGTTTCACTTGTCATCATCTTTATCTGCTTAATATTACTTATTCAAATTCACATTTATGGCATAATTTCAAATTAAAGAGAATGCACAAATGTCGGTATGATGTCCTTACCCAGTCACGGAATGAGGATGAAAAAATTTAAAAAATCATGTAATTAAATCAAGTAGTTTTAGTTTTATTTAAGAAAATCAAATTTTACTCTGTTTTGGTGTGGATGAATAAAGCGCCCACCGAATCTGTGGACAAGGGCAGACAACCCTAACAACCGTGGAAACTGTCAAAATAGTAACGGATTACCCCCCCCTTATATTTTGCTAGAAAAACATGGTATCGTTGGTTTCTTTTCGGTAAAAAAAAAAAATTTAAAAAAAAACGCATTTTTTTTTTAATAAATAAAAAACTACTTGATCAATTTTGTTACAACATAAAAGTTTTTCTCTACTTTGTTACTGGTTATAAGTGTTAATCTGAATAAGCACCATATTTTGTGCATAAAATAATTTTTATTTGTATTTTTGTCTATATTCTCCTACCAGTATTTCTTTACCTGTGTTCTATGTTTATTTGCATTTTTTGTGTCTACCATAGTTTTATTTTTTACAAGTAGGTTTTATTTGTAATGTAATTTGTAATTCATTTGCATTTTTATATGTATATATTATTTATATTTTTTTGTAGTTAACCGTGTTTTTTTTCTGTTGAACTTTTCAAGCTTACTTGCCCACTTTTTAAAATTATTTCTTTGTATTTACTTATTATTTCCGCTTTTTCAACACTATATCTACATGCGAAAATAACTCTTCCATCGACCTAAGAGAAAAAATAATTGTCTATTGTCTCTTTTTTGCTGATCGCATATTTTTTATATTGTCCATTACTTTAAAAGCGTCTGGCCAAAGAATGATTATTATCACTAGTAATAATGCGAGGGCGTGTGATGTCAGAGGTCAAAAATTCAGGTTGGGACATTCATTCTCCTTGAACGAAGGTTGTTTTAAATACAACTGCGAGTGCAACAGAGACGGGTCGTGGGAATGTCCTGCATCCCGAGCAGAATACACATGCCAAGAGACACCGAACGTGGACCAATCAAGACCAACACGTAGCCAGTATATCGGTAAGAACCTAATATTACTATTTTTAATACTTCTTGCGTCGTTGGACAAGTTACGCATTTATGAATATATATTTATTGACAGAAAATTCTACCTTACTCTATTACGTTTGTTCTGGGTACTATTTATACTTACACCGCATATATTTCTATACTCCTATAAATTTGTTTTTTTCTTTTTCTGTATTGATTCATATTAAAAAAAAACTTTTTTCTATTTATTTATAAAGAAAATACAACTTAGTTATATATTGGTCGTGGAATTGCATTCATCTGCAAAAGATCTAGCCAAGTTGCATATACTTTTGAACATTCTTTTTAATTAATTCCCTATTAGTTTTTTAGCTTTTCTTACGGGATGATCATCTTTAGTTAACTACTAATAGTGCCGCCCGGCCTTGTTCGGGCCCCATGTACTGTTCATAACTTTATGTGCATATGTACATATATTAAAAAGTGTGAATATGTACGGTAATGCCTTACTATATAATAGGCTTCCATAACTACCATTAAGAAAAGTTGGTAAAGACCGCAGACGTCAATTTTTTTAACTTTTACCCCAATTTTGACCCCTTAACATTTATAGTTTTGGGCTCAAATTAAATTAAAATGATTTACCCATGTCCAAGTAGCCTAGATCTAAAATTTCAAGTGTTTAGACCCAAAATGGCGAAGAAGTTTGGTAGAGTCTGCAATGGTGAACTCTGTAAACCTCTTGCTAGCCACATTTTCTCCCAAAAACTGATTAAAAAGCTTGCTGCATGTCTGAATACCCTTTATGTAAAATTTCAAATGTTTAGACCAAAAATTGGCTTAATTATTTGGTAGAGGCTGCAGAGGTAAAATTTTGTTAAAATTTGACCCCAATTATAACTCCTTAAAATTTATTGTTTTGAGCTCAAATCATTTTATTAAGTTAGATCCATGTCCACATAATCTATATCTAAAATTTCAAGTGTTTAGACCCAAAATTGGCGGAGGAGTTTGGTAGAGTTCTCAAATGTCAAATCGTTGAACTTTGACCCCTTGACAGCAAAATTTCTGACCGAAAACCGATCAAAAATATTTTCCCAAATCTCAGTACCCCTTATGTCAAATCTCGAGTCTGTTGACCAAAAATTGCCAGAGTTATTTGGTAGGGAAATGTACACACACACACACACACACACACACACACACACACACACACACACACATTTTCACTTTTCCATATATATACTAGTATTTCAGCCCGGCGTTGCCCGGGTGGTTGGAGGTGTATGTTGAGCAAAAAAAAAAAAGTGGTAGTAGGAAGGCAGGCTCGAACCCGTACCGTGAAGGAGGAAAAGAATTGGGAAAAACGTGACGTCTTTGCTGTTACGACCACCGCCAAACCGGAAGTGACGTAGGTTTATAGACAACCGAAAAGAGGGAATGACTTTCGACAATATTGGCGAAAAAAAGCGACCCCTCCCTGTAGAAAAGTGCCCAGTTGAATGGAAAAAAAATAATGTTTTTGCAAATTTTTCGATATTTGACGTCTGAAATATCGAGCTTCAAAACGATACTGATCTTGTGAAAATCTGTCGCCTCTGTCGAAAGTTTTAGGCAGACATGCAAACATATATATATACATTTATAAATTGGTAGCTCATATTTTCGACCCAAACCGATTAAAAAACCCTATCTCTGAATACACTTTATGTATGATTTCAAATATTTAGACCAGAAATAGTCTGAGTAATTTGGTAGAGACCGCAGAGGTCAATTTTTAAAAAAATTTGACCTTTATGATGACCCCTTAACATTTATTGATTTGGGCTCAAATCAAGTTATTAAGTTAGATCCATAAAATTTGTTTGGACTCAAAATTGTCGGAGGAGTTTGGTAGAGTTCTCAAAGGTCAAATCGTTAAATTTTGACCCATTAACAGCCAAATTTCTGACTGAAAACCAATTACAAAAATTTTCCCAAATCTCAGCGTTCATTCCTAGCAATCATGTTCGAAAAAGTTCACGTGAATCATTTTAGCCGTTTGTGGAAGAAGATTGTGTTTTTTAAATATTTTTTTTTTAATGTTGCAACGTAAAAGCGTTTCATTCAAACGGCAAAAATGAGACGCAATTTAATTCAATATGTATAATGGAATAGAAATGAAATTGTTAAACGGTAAAAATAATGTAATTATTAGTTATAAATAATAATAATAATAATAATAATAATAATAATAATAATAATAATAATAATAATAATAAAACTACTGAAGAGGTCCGCTTGAAATATAAAAAATAACAATAAAAATATTAAATACAAAAAGCAACATCGTTTTTCATGCTTCAAAAAAACCCTCTTAGCCTTAAATCACTATCTTAGAAGCATGCGTGGACTTTCAACATTATATATATATATATATATATATAGAGAGAGAGAGAGAGAGAGAGAGAGAGAGAGAGGGAGAGAGAGAATGATTACGTAATAAACTCGTGTTAAATAACTGTGATAGTAATACTTTCTATGATTGCAAATCTTCCAATATTTTAAAGAATCACGTTTTCAAAAATCTGTTGTGTTCTACTTCGATTTCGTTTACAGTCAATTCCAAAAGTATGGTTGTCTCCAGTGGGTCTCAGCTGAAACATTGCGTTGCTCATGGACGGCGTTACCGTTTAGGAGCAGCATTCCAGATGACGTTGGATTGTTACCAGTACAACTGTCGCTGTTTAGTCGATGGATCATGGGAGTGCCCTGCTGATAGATCTGAATATGTTTGCCCTGAACCGGCCGGACAAAGAAAACCCAAACCAGGTAATCCAATTGGAAACTTTTGAACGTATCTTGTCATTTCTTAATGATACATTTGAAAATAATATGACAGAGAATGTTTTAGAAAAGATATATGAAAGAATATAACTTCATTTTTTTACACAATAATGTGGAAATAATAGTTACTATACTCTCAGGGGTCTCTCTCTCTCTCTCTCTCTCTCTCTCTCTCTCTCTCTCTCTACATATATATATATAAGGCACTTGGCTAGTGTGTGTCTCTGTGTCTTTGGTCCAATTTGTTTTAACATTTACACCACTATACTTCATATATTTAAAAGAGTTCGTAAATAAGTTTTATATCGGAATGCGTTGTATAAGAATCGAAAATCGATAATCGAAAAATTCGATTAAAGAAAAAACAGTCCGACTTTAACCAAAATTACTACCTTATACAGTCAAATATCACAAGTTTTTTGGAGAAGTTTTATCGCCACACATGCAGAATATAAAATCAGCAGTAAATTCTATGAATATTTTTGTTCATAGACCAATTGACTTTTGAATTTTAAACTTTAATTCAAGCCATTATTTCAAAAATAAAAAAATAAATACTATGTTCTCTACAATGCAATGTATGCTAATATGTATTGTGGAATAAGTCACTTCGGGAACGCATGTGAAGTTTCCTCCCCGTCCACCTCGGAAGGTCTCTGATTTGATTGAAAAATACGCGATTTTATTGAAAATTGAACAATTTCAAAGACATAAATGTATTGAAAGTGTGGAACATTTATTGATCCTCATTTAATACCGGGAAAGTGGGGGTTCCCTTTACCTAAAAAACGATTAAAATAAATAATTTAATTAATTAAACGTGAGGTAGGATGCCATTTTAATCGCCTTATACTTGTTTATTGGATTAGATTGGTTATTATAATCGGATTTATATATATATATATATATATATATATATATATATATATATATATATATATATATACCACATTGCTCTTATTTTTCATCGTTAATATCATTTTTATTGCTATTGATTTTTCTTCTGACGAGAGCCAAAAGACCACTAGATAGATTTCCACTAATATATATATATATATATATATATATATATATATATATATATATATATATATATGCTAGCAAAAGTACCCGTCGTTGACTAGTTTCAAAAACAGCCTACAGAAAATGGACTCTGATTTATGAAAGTATGATACGTTATGAAAAGGAAGGATTGTACATTTGGATTGAATTTGGGGGTATCAAAACCAAAGCAAAATATGATGAAAGTAAAAATAAAATAGATAAACCCCATAATTTATTATACCATACATGTTCACACTGAAACACTTATCACAATATTCTGTGGATCTATATTAAAAAAACTTGTTAAACTTTGTAACATATTTCCATTCTATGGAGGTCAGGTGCGAACGAACACACCATAATTTTCTTATACCATATTTCTTCAAACTGAAACATAAATATCAAAGTATACTAACGCAGATCGATATGAAAAGTCTTTATTAAAGTTTGTTCCTATTTCCATTTCATGGAGGCCAGGCGCGAATGCAGACCCCACAATTTTATTATACCATCCCTATTTAAGTTAAAACGTACTTATCCAAGTATTCTCATGTACATATATATCAAAAACACTTGAAAACGTTTTTTTTTTAATTTTTACATTTTTATTTCCATACTTTGTAGACCAGGCGCGAACGCAGAACCACCGTTCTGCCAGATCAAACATACCCATTCCTGTGTCTCGATACATCTATCATTATATGCAATCAGTTTTTTAAAATAGTCAACCATATAGGAGCCTATGCGTGACCAGACACACACACAGACATTCAGCTTTATATATATATATATATATATATATATATATATATATATATATATATATATATATATATATATATATATATAAATGCAAAAATATATGATTAATATTGAAAATTCTTGTTTATGTGGTTCTAGCGTACACACAGAAATTAGTGGTGATTGTTGCGAACGACTTGCAAAACTGCAGAGTTAATGGACAGGAATTCCCACTGAACAACCGCTTCATTTACGTTGATGGTTGCATCCGGTACAGGTGCATGTGCAACGCTGATGGTTCCTGGCAATGTCCTGGCGATAGAGCTGAAGACACTTGCCAATCGGGACAAGGCACCGGAGTCAGCACAACGCGAAGTAAGTAAATCTGTGATTGTTCTTATTTATTAAATAATTTATTTTGCGTGTGTGTGGGGGGGGGGTTATAAAATTGCTGAAAAGAGTACAAATTACATTGAAACATTTTGTTAGCCGAGTTCGACAGAAAGATTCCCGAGTTCGACAGAAAGATTCCCGAGTTCGATAGAAAGATTCCAGAGTTCGACAAGAGGCAGCCGAAAAAGGTCGGAGGTTACATCGTTTAAAACGTTTCAAAAATAACAATTTATATGAGACCAGTAGTCCGAATAATCCAAATAATATAATTTAACGTTGCCGTTAAATACAAACAAAATAGAGGAATAAATAAAAATCCTGGTCGTCATTTTTTCTTTTTAACGAAAACATTTATTACCGTTACTCTTCCGTCTCAGCACTACTTAAAAGTCTCTCGCTGTCAAGGGACATCTAAATTTGCGCGCGTTTCTCTTTCTTCTGACCGCACGCCAGCTATAGCCGTCCATTTCTCATCTTTGACTACACACATCCATTTTCTTCGACGTCGGAGTTGCTTCTTCCATAACGTGGTGCATGTTTCTCCTTTTTTCTTTTTGTTCTCGCGCAGACTTCCTAATTTGCATATGCTGTTTTCGCCTACTGCTGCTGTTAATCTCTTCGCAAGCCAGCCATGCTTCACTGCTGCTGATATTTTCCGATGTACTATGTTATAATAAGAAAACTAGTGTCGGAAGAAAAAAAAACTGGAAAACTAAAAATATTCAAATTATTAATCCTCTTCTAAAACATTTAGAAACGTAATATTGGCTGACGGGACGAGAACATGCTAACCCCAGTATTAAATAAAGTGTTCCGTTTGAAATTCTGTGCAGATTGAAAGAAAGATTCCGGAGTTAAACAAATTATACCTGAAGATGATTGGAGGTTACAAATAAAACTGAGTATAAGGAAGACAACCTAAATAATAAAAACCAGTGTCGCAAGATTAGACACACACACACACACACACACACACACACACACACACACACACACACACACACACACACAAACTGGGACAATAAAAAGATTCTAATCTAATTAAACTGTCTACCAAGTCCCCGAATGACAATAAATTACTTCGCCCAATGTCATGCAAAAATTCAGCCAGTCAACCGTAATCCATATTTCCAAGACATTTCTAACCTTTTTATGATTACTTTACTATTGATCAATGTTTACTTCTATACATTCTAGCTCATACGAAAACGATGGTTGTTCCTGTTGGTACAAATATTAGACATTGTACAGCTGAGGGTAACCGATATCCTGTCGATCAGCCATTCTCTTTCAATGAAGGTTGCTTCCGGTTTAATTGTGACTGTCATTCTGATGGATCCTGGGAATGTCCTTCCGAACGCTCGGAATACATCTGTGAACTTCAACCTGGTCAAGTGATCGTCAGAGGTAAAATATATGTATATTCGAAATAAATACTCTTAAATTTGATCTTATAGTTAAATTAGCATTAAAATCAGAGGTAAATTTGAAATTTTAAAACTAAAATTGGAGGATACTCATTTCAAACCTTGAAAATATAATCTGATAATCTGGTTTTAAATTGATGTAGGGGTTAAAATATTTTAGAAGTTGATTAATATATAACCTCAGTTAACTCCAATGTCATGTCGCTGTTAAATTTACATAACACACTGAATTCTCTTACTAAAATTTAATGTGGAAATTAATATTTCATTGATGCTTAATCTATGCTATATTCTGAAGATGTAAAAAAAAAGATCAGTGCTTACAAATTTTAAAGGGAGATAAGTGCCCTAAACATTTGTTTAAATATTAAGTAACGGTTAGAAGAGTTTAATAAATAATTACAAAAATATATATATATATATTTGAACTTTGGACCAAATCACAGTGTAGTATCTGTTGTAATGCTACATTTCACCTTTTCTGTCCTCGGATAGTGGAGGAGAAATCCTTCACGATCCAGACAATTTAAATTTTGTTCCTATCCAGAGTGCCCCTTTTTGGGGAGCTGTATTTTCACCACATTAAAAACCGACCTTGTTTCCAAATCTGCCCCCGTGGGGAGGCAAACAAATAGTAACAAACGAAAGTAACAGGCATTTGTCGTTAAAGAACTGACTTTTAATGTCGGCATACAATCATTATTTATCTACTTGAGTTTTAGATTCTATAAAATACATAACATTGTTCGCAAAGGATCCGTGGCGTAACGGATAAAGAACTAAGTGTTCTAAGTGACACTCTTCTAGAGGTTAAAGGTCCAATCCTAAGCGGGTGATACTTAGAATAAAGAATAAAAGCATGGCACCCCTGCGTTGATTAAATAAAGACTTCACTTCAAAATTCCACACAGATTTCCCAATTCGACAAGAGACACCTGAAGGTTACGTTATGAAAATAGTAGTCCGAATAATGTAACTTATCAATCTTCATTTCAAAAATTCAAAAACTTAAAAGTCAATAAGACGCATGGTGTTTCTGATGCAGTATTGATAGGTATAAATATCTGCGGGACACCAACGGAAGTAATTCTGTATATAAAGTCGGAATGAACTAATTAAAGGTCTTTTTATATAAAAAGAAATGACTTTGCAATCTCTTGACATAAAAATAGCATTATTTACGCGACAATTGTGATAAAGCTAATTTTGATGTGTAATTTTTACGTAAATACTATTACAAATAATTATTTAGACGAGTTTTAAAATGGATACATTTTATACTTTCATTCGCCATAAAACAGGTACAGCTTTACTAGGAAGTGAAATGGCATGCTCCGGTCATTTAGATTACAGCACGCACATGTCGGCATCTATAGATAACATGACGAAATGGGTTAAATGTATGTGCGTTTATTTAAAGTTTGTGGACCAGGCGCGTATGCAGACCCAACAATTTTAATGAATCATCATTATGCCAGATCAAACATACCTATTCCTGTGTCTCGATACATCTTCTGTCATTATATGTAATCAGTTTTCTATAATAGTCAACAATATAGGAGCCTATTCGTGGCCAGACGCACACAATAGGCGTTCAACTTTATATATATATATATATATATATATATGCCTTCCATTCTGCCTCTGTATATTAGAATTTACAGTGAAGATACCACAAATATGCTTTTGCACATGCAATAACCTGATCGTTTTACAATACAAGCATAATAGGTACTTGTTCACCCGCACGCAGTCTTTAAATATATCCTTCAGTGGCTTTTGAGCGTTGATAGCTGTAACTTGTCAGTGCATCGAAAAAATAGATGTTAATGTCTAATTCATTGCATGCACTGACCTATTGTTCATCGCGGCGATTCTTGAGTTTACCCTTTATTTGTACTGGACAACCTGAGACAAAACGGTCAACATTTGCATCGGATTTGACGCAGCCGATAGAGTTGTAATATTCTGGCATTTTTCAAATTTTTTTTCTGGTAAACAATCTTGGATCACATTAAAAAAATGTTAGTAGCTCCGGTTTTGGTTTTTCTCACGTTTGTTAATCGACTGAGCTACAATTGCGAATTAACACTTATATTTCTTTATCCTCGTTATTGTTACTAACATAAGGAAGTAGTGTAGAACATACGAAGGGTTTACTCACATTGTTGTTTCCTAGTAGGACTCGGCTTGAAACCGTTAAAATGATCGGCTTTTCTCCGGAAAGGGCCAGTAGACAAGCGAGAAAATCAGTGAGATTTTTCGAATCTCGTGAGAACTAGAACACAGTCATGTATCTTCGGAGATATCGAGATCTTATCCTTCTTCTCAAAGGGGTACAGTTCCGATTATTACAAATGAAATACACTTGAAGGGAGGTAACTTTGTCGTCACTACAGGGAAAATACTGTAGTGTGATAGAAAACTTTTATGTCCGATTTATTTTTGGGAAAAATGTCACATTTATTACTACTACTACTACTACTACTACTACTACTAATAATAATAATAATAATAATAATAATAATAGTAATAATAATAGTAATAATAATAATAATAATAATAAATAGAAGAAGAAGAAGAAGAAGAAGAAGACAAATATGCAAACAGTAATAATGCAAAATTTTCATCTACAGGTCCCAGTAAGAAAATGACGATCATCGTCAGCGATAACGTCCGAGCTTGTGTTGCCAGAGGAAGAGAGTACTCATTGGGACGCGCGTTCTCTTTCATGGATGGATGCATCAGATATAACTGTGAGTGTCATTCCGATGGATCCTGGGAATGTCCAGCTGAGAGAGCGGAGGATACATGTCGCGATAGACAACCAACTGGAACCGAAACTACACGAAGTGAGTTACTTCAAAATATATAATAAATGATTTCAATCCCTTGATCTGTTTGTAAATTAACTTTAAAACCCATTTTTTTAGATTTTTAATAATTGATACAATACATTTTCTGTTATCAATGTCAAATGTATTTATAGCTCACACAAAAACAATGGTTGTTGCTGTCGGTACGCGCATTAGACACTGTACAGCTGGAGGCAGACAATATCCAGTCAATCGGCCATTCTCGTTCGATGAAAACTGCTTCCGTTTTAACTGTGAATGTCATTATGACGGATCATGGGAATGTCCTTCCGAACGCTCGGAATATATCTGCCAACTGAGACCTGGTCAACAAATTGTCAGAGGTAAATATATTATGTAATCTTCAACAACTTTTGTTCAGATTATTTTTATAATAAATATTTACTGTATGATTTTAGTGCATTATTATATGATTTTATTGCTATCATTTTAACGCAAAAGTATGTTTAAATTACATTAAATAATTAACCAGATTCCGGAAAAATAGAAGAATCCATGCTATGAATGCCAAATAAATATGTTTATTCGATTTTTCACTTGGCAATACTTATTAATTGTAGACATATTTACGTAGGAATAAACACTTGAACATGTATTACAAATTGGAAAGAGAATATGTGCAGCAATGCATTGCGTAGAGGCGGGGGAATTTGGATTGTGATCAGGGTAAACTAATTGTTACTTTTTTAAAACAATGGAAAGAAGGTAATCTTTATATATAAAAGCCAAAACGTGTGTTAGTGTGTCAGTGTGTGCATTTTTTCTGTATGTCCGGCAAAGGCTTTTTCGGGGTGGTTCTCAGGTTGTTCGCTCATTCTTATAACTTTTTATATGCTACCGAGATGATAATATCTAAGATTTACGAAACGGCTCGGCGTGTATCTTTAATTTGGGCAACTTTTATGCGCGATTTAAGCCATATTTAGTGGCCCACGCATGTGTCTTTGGCTGTTCAGTATAAAAAAGCGAAACTGAAAACAACCTCGAGCGGCACGTCCAGAAAAGCAATGCGCACTTTGATCAATGTCGGTGAAACCGTCATATCAGATAATTGCTATTCATTTGGGCCCCCAACAAGTTGGGGAGAGAAAAAATACCCCCCCCCAAACTGTCTCGCAGAAATTGTTAACTGCAGGATTTCATTCTCCCATGGCCTGATGTTTGGCCGCAATAAAATAAATAAATCGATAAATTTAACGTCTTACATTGATTCCGTCGCCGTAGCGCAATTGTATCTTATCAGCCTATTTGCTTCAAGGATCCGAGTTCGAGCCTACCTGTAACCAACCCCCCTTTTTTACATTTACAAAATATTTTTTTTCCATTTTTTAACTTTTAATATCAAAATCTCTGTTTTTTTTGTTTTATTTTTTAACAAATTTAACATCGTTTCTGTTTAATATTTAAACAGGGTTAAGTTTCCATTTTGTTCTGCTTTACCCCTCCCCTCACCACACACACCTCCAAACACTCAGGCAACACCGAGCACCCCCGCTAGACTAATATATAAAGGGCAAAATGGGCACGAGCGTTTGTGTATGTCCACGAAAGGCTTTTTTTCATTGAGCTTCTTTCGCCGGTTAGATTCCGCGAAAAGTTTTCACATGCTTCCCAAATCGTAATATCTCAGATTCGCAATTGGACATCGTCTCTATCCTTTTTTGTTTTTGATCGTTAAAAAAATTCCACCGTTCCTTCGTCTCCAGTGTTTATTTGTCTTTTCGCATAAATAAAGCGAAACTATTCGAACGCAAATGTCTGACCTTTGGGCCGGGTAGTATTTGTTCTGTAATTGGTCCTTGGTCAATGTAGGGGAAGCACTTCATACTGAGACAATTACTATTCATTTGGATACTGCCAGAGTGCCCGCTTTTGGGGGTAGCTGGTTTTCCCCCACATTAAAAACGACTTTGTGTCAAATTTGATTTCGTGGGAAAGCAAATAAATACCCCGGCAGAAAGCAGGAAGCTTTACTGCCCCCACCTCCCGGCCAGGTTTAAAAGCAACATTCCTTTCTGCTCATGCGTGGCGACTCCTATGATTCTTAACTTAATTACCAACCCAGTGAATTAATTGAACTATTCTCTTTGGCCTAATGGTTAACGAGGAAAACTAATTACCCTGCGTTTTTGAGTTCGATCACACCTCTCTCTCTATCATTTTTTTTTTTTAATTTTTTATTTCAACTTGGTGCCAATATCCTCCACACGGGCAAAAGTTAATTACCAACTCATTGAATTCACCATCCTCTTTTTCTCACGTTCTTTTCCTCCTTCGCGGTACGGGTTCGAGCCTGGGTGCCTACTACCACTTTTTTTCCTTAACATACACCTCTAAACACCCGGGAAATGCTGAGTACCCAGACTAGTATTATATATGAATTAAAATATAAGAAAAAATACCTGCTCTTTCATGAACGTTATCGCTAATAGTGAGGTCATGGTGAAAGTTGGCTCACAAAACCAGGTAAAGTATATTTATAGTCTAAGAGACTGTGAAAAGTACATTTCGTCCCAAATATCGTGGCCGGTCTTGAGTTGCTTTTGATCCTAAAAGTAACCTTAAGTCCGGGTGGTAATATAAAAACGAAAATTAGATGTATTGGAACCATACAAAGTTAATCAATAGTTGTGGTCGGATCTATTAATACGTATTCTCCACGGATAAGAACGAATCATGCCACAAACAATAAACACCGTTCCCCCTCGGAAAAGAAATGGTAATGACTGTGAGGAAAGTTGTCCATGGTATTGCTGCTTTTTACAAGGAAATTTATGTTAAGAAATAAGTCATTGAATTGTTGGACATGCTCAGTATTCAGTAGTAATTTTTACATTGAACCGCTGATCAATGTAATTAAAATTGAAAATTAGCAACAATTTTCCTAACCATGGCAACCAACTGGCTCACAGCTAATCTGATGTCTGTTTCGTTGGAACTCTATCAGGGATAATAACAAGTCGTTTTGATTTGTAAATCTGTATTCAAAATGTATTAGTTGCAACAATCAGCGTCACAATAGGAACGGACTCCTGTTCCCTGGCGTGAGTGATGTAAGAGAGGGCAAGCACAGCTGCAGTCGAATAAAGTAATTTTGTTATTTGGGAAATGCCATCTGCTTTTAGTGAAGAGTCTCACGTTACAAAGCAACGTTTTAACTTCACGAAGTTAGAAAAATAATAAGTTCTTAAATGTAACCTGTTTGACCTGGAGTTGAACGTGTGCTACATCATTTATATTTTGCGGACATCAATTATATAAATTACGAATGTTTAAATTTGAAAAATTCAAGCGAATATTAGTGAGCAATTATATCATTGAGTACAAATAGAGCTAAGTGTTCGGAAATGTTATTCTGTTATTCTGAAAATGAAATATTATTACCTTTGAAATAAAATACAATTGCGCAGTTCGTTGAGGTATTTGTGAACCTTTAAACAACCGCAAAAGAAAATAGAAACTTAAATGAGTATCAGAATGCACCTGATGCATTCTGGGATTAATTCGTGAACGTCAGTTTTGAAAAACTTTACTATGAAATACATAGCGTGGATGGCAGTGGAGGCATATCTCAGATGCAGAGCTGACTATCTTTATTTTCAGTACCAAATAAAAGTCTTTATAGTTTTTTTTCTCTTTTTTACAGATTCGTCACATTAGTAGAGCTAAAAAAATACAACTTTTTTTAAACGGAGGGAAATGCAGAAGCGTTTATGATAGCTTCTATGATTTTAGTTTTGACGAAAGAGGGAGTAAAACAAAGATAAAATAAATTTCTCTTACCAAATTTGCTTCTTACTTACGTGGGTTACAGTGCTTTTTAGTATAGGTTATTTCACTTTTAGCGATATTTAAATTTTCCCTACAGTATTATCGATGGTGCTTCATTATTGACTATGCTTCCACAGACAAATGTTTCGAAAGCTTTTGTTTTTTTTCTCGACTCGACATAAGGTGACGTCATTATTTTACTTTCCTCTCATGTTCTGTCACGTCTCTCCTGTTTTCCCCGCTGCCCTTTTCCCTCAACCTTACCCATCTTGGAAAATGATTCTGTATTGCCAGTCCCGTGTCATCATGACATGCACTCAGTGTTCGCCAATGTCAGATTATTGAAAGCAAACGGGATTTACAAATGGCTTAATCATCGCCGAAACACATTAGCATATGCAGTTCCGGAATATAAAATTATACTTGTCAAGGGAATAATGGAAAAGTAGTTTGCTTTATTATAAAGATCAATAAGCTGTACCGGAATTGCTTTCTTTATAAAACTGTATAATCACATAAGAAAGGTGGGTACCAGGAATCACGCATATAAATGTCCATTATAAAAGGCAGTACCGTTAGGCCTGCTCTATATTCGGATATATGATATTATACTGAAACACGGACCGATTCAATTAATCCTAACATTTCGGTAATATTCACAGTGTTATCCACTTTTATTCATTGCATCCTGTATATATTACCATACACAGCAGCACCTAAACACATACACACATACACGCGCACATGTACGCATATATTATATATATATATATATATATATATATATATATATATATAAAGAGAGAGAGAGAGAAGAATATATATATATATAGAGAGAGAGAGAAAGAGAGAGAGAGGGAAGGAGAGAGAGATAAGTGGTTCTCCATTCTTTATGCATAACTTTATATTCACCTAAGGCAAATACAAACATCATATAGTCAAATACATACATTTTAATCGCCCGCAAAAAATAGTCTCATTTTAATAAAATATAAATAAGAGGAAACTTCACTTGTTGTTGACTTTCTACGTTGATATTTAAAGAGGACTATAGTTTCATATTTATTTAAATTTTTCAGGTCCCAGTAAGAAAATGACTATCATTGTTAGCGATAACGTTCGAGCTTGTGTTGCCAGAGGAAGAGAGTATTCGTTAGGACGCGCGTTCTCTTTCATGGATGGATGTATCAGGTATAACTGCGAGTGCCACACTGACGGATCCTGGGAATGTCCAGCTGATAGGGCAGAAGATACTTGCCAACATGGCCGAGATAGGCTACCTACTACGGATCACGATCGCAGCCGGACAGAAACGACAAGAAGTGAGTTAATTGAACATATACACAGAAAATTTAGTTCATGATAACTAATCATTCTGCTTTCGTTTTCTATTAAATTTATCTGTTCAACATGGTTACATTCTATTTATTTCAGCTCACACGAAAACGATGGTCGTTGCGGTTGGTACGAATATTAGACATTGTACAGCTGAGGGAAACCGATATCCTGTCGATCAGCCATTCTCCTTCACTGAAGGCTGCTTCCGGTTTAATTGTGACTGTCATTCTGATGGATCCTGGGAATGTCCTTCCGAACGCTCCGAATACATCTGTGAACTTCAACCTGGCCAAGTAATCGTCAGAGGTAAATCGCATATTCATTTGGAGTAATCTTTATTAGATTAATTCCTCTCATTAGATTTAGATTTAAGCCGTTGTTTTTCGATCTTACTTTTTGTAAATAATCTGACATTCTGCTGTTCAAGTGTCATATTTTAGAGGATGGTAAATGTTGCGGTCTCGTACGGAACCAGAAGATTCGGTCGTTGGTTGTTTTTGCTTTACGGCATATCAACCCTTTACGGGTTATTTAATGCCGAATCCAAAGATTCAAGAAAAATTTTTAATAGAATATATTTGTTGTTTTCAAATCAGTTTCTATTTAACCCATAGTTGAGACCCTAAAAGGTACTACCACGCCGGGTCAGAGTGGACCTGGGAGCAATGGTAGTTAAAGGGTGGCTCCACACTCCCCAAAGCCCGCAAGCTGGGGCCTCACCACTGGATATAGTTTAAGGTCATATCCAGGACCGGAAACAGAAGAAAAACATAACTCGGTGATTAGTTGAAACACAATTTATTGAACAGAAAAACAAATACAAAAAATGGATGGTGTGACTATACGTCAGTCCTACTGTCAAGTGTGCATGATTTGGCCATGAACAGTATGCTAACGTTGGGAGACATACTTTCTGATTTTTATAATAAGTTAAAAAGTCCATTATTGTCCGTGGGGTGGACACACCACAACAGTTAATACTTTATTTTTATGTTTTTCAACTACGTAAAATGTTTATGCTAATCTTGCACACGAACTGAACATCGGGAAAAATTTATTTGCGTTTTGATGTTTGGACAGATTGTTATTCCTATTTTCAGGTCCCAGTAAGAAAATGACAATTATTGTTAGTGATAACGTTCGAGCTTGTGTTGTCAGAGGAAGGGAGTACTCATTGGGACGCGCGTTCTCTTTCATGGATGGATGCATCAGGTATAACTGTGAGTGCCACTCTGACGGATCCTGGGAATGTCCAGCTGATAACGCAGAGGATACTTGCCAACATGGCCGAGATAGGCTACCTACTACGGATCACGATCGCAGCCGGACAGAAACAACAAGAAGTGAGTTAATTGAACATATAGTAAACCAGTTTTTGTCTCACCTACAAATAACGTCTTTAAATCTAATCATTTTGCTTTGTTTTATTTCCTGATAAGTTATTTCCTAAACCTGATTAAATTCTGTACATTCCAGCTCACACGAAAACAATGGTTGTTCCTGTTGGTACGAATATTAGACATTGTACAGCTGAGGGAAACCGATATCCTGTTGATCAGCCATTCTCCTTCAATGAAGGCTGCTTCCGGTTTAATTGTGACTGTCATTCTGATGGATCCTGGGAATGTCCTTCCGAACGCTCCGAATACATCTGTGAACTTCAACCTGGCCAAGTAATCGTCAGAGGTAAATCGCATATTCATTTGGAGTAATCTTTATTAGATTAATTCCTCTCATTAGATTTAGATTTAAGCCGTTGTTTTTCGATCTTACTTTTTGTAAATAATCTGACATTCTGCTGTTCAAGTGTCATATTTTAGAGGATGGTAAATGTTGCGGTCTCGTACGGAATCAGAAGATTCGGTCGTTGGTTGTTTTTGCTTTACGGCATATCAACCCTTTACGGGTTATTTAATGCCGAATCCAAAGATTCAAGAAAATTTTTTAATAGAATATATTTGTTGTTTTCAAATCAGTTTCTATTTAACCCATAGTTGAGACCCTAAAAGGTACTACCACGCCGGGTCAGAGTGAACCTGGGAGCAATGGTAGTTAAAGGGTGGCTCCACACCCCCCAAAGCCCGCAAGCTGGGGCCTCACCACTGGATATAGTTTAAGGTCATATCCAGGACCGGAAACAGAAGAAAGACATAACTCGGTGATTAGTTGAAACACAATTTATTGAACAGAAAAACAAATACAAAAAATGGATGGTGTGACTATACGTCAGTCCTACTGTCAAGTGTACATGATTTGGCCATGAACAGTATGCTAACGTTGGGAGACATACTTTCTGATTTTTATAATAAGTTAAAAAGCAATTATTGTCCATGGGGTGGACATATCACAACTTTATTTTTATGTTTTTCAACTACGTAAAATGTTTATGCTAATCTTGCACACAAACTAAACATCGGGAAAAATTTATTTGCGTTTTGATGTTTGGACAGATTGTTATTCCTATTTTCAGGTCCCAGTAAGAAAATGACAATTATTGTTAGTGATAACGTTCGAGCTTGTGTTGCCAGAGGAAGGGAGTACTCATTGGGACGCGCGTTCTCTTTCATGGATGGATGCATCAGGTATAACTGTGAGTGCCACTCTGACGGATCCTGGGAATGTCCAGCTGATAACGCAGAGGATACTTGCCAACATGGCCGAGATAGGCTACCTACTACGGATCACGATCGCAGCCGGACAGAAACAACAAGAAGTGAGTTAATTGAACATATAGTAAACTATTTTTTGTCTCACCTACAAATAACGTCTTTAAATCTAATCATTTTGCTTTTTTTTATTTCCTGATAAGTTATTTCCTAAACCTGATTAAATTCTGTACCTTCCAGCTCACACGAAAACAATGGTTGTTCCTGTTGGTACAAATATTAGACATTGTACAGCTGAGGGTAACCGATATCCTGTCGATCAGCCATTCTCTTTCAATGAAGGCTGCTTCCGGTTTAATTGTGACTGTCATTCTGATGGATCATGGGAATGTCCTTCCGAACGCTCCGAATACATCTGTGAACTTCAACCTGGCCAAGTAATTGTCAGAGGTAAATCGCATATACATTTGGAATAATCTCTCTTATATTTCATCTTATGATAGAATTTTAATTGAGTTACACCTGAAATTAGAACCATGTAATTTGCAAGAATATTTTGTATTTCGCTTCTCTTTGTTTTTGAACATTGTTTTTTTTTTCGACTAGGAATATTTGTAGAGTTGCAACATTTTCTCTTACTGATACAGACTAAAATGTGAATTTATGCAATTAATGGACAATAAATTTCAATATTTCCTTATTTATTTCCTCTATGAGGTAACCATTAATGTTTTACAATAAATAATTGAGCGATTCATTCGATAGATTTATTAATTAACATTATTTGTATACCACAATAAAAGATGCTTTATCTTTCTTCTAATAACTACTTAAACTTGTGTTTCCATAAAGTTCAGAAAATGATTGTTTATTATTCTTGAATACTATATTTCGCGCACAAACCCGCTTAGCAACAAAATCACACCTCTTCATTGTTGAGATTTCTTAATGCTAGAAAGCTCTCTACTCTAATAACTTTTTCCCTAAAACAACTAGATTATGGAATTCCATTCCTGCTACATGATTCCTTAAAAGTACAGATTTGCTGAAGGTCAAACGTAATGTAAACCAACATAGTTTAGGCATGGCACCAATTAGTAGCCTCTTACGTCCTAGTGGTAATATGCCTTTAGAGGTGAATGTGAGTAAAAAAATATATATGCGGCAGTTTTATACATATTAATAATATTTTATACATTTTAATAATGTTTTATACATATTAATAATATTTTATACATATTAATAATGTTTTATACATTTTAATAATGTTTTATACATATTAATAATATTTTATACATATTAATAATGTTTTATACATTTTAATAATGTTTTATACATATTAATAACGTTTTATACACATTAATAACGTTTTATACACATTAATAATGTTTTATACATATTAATAATGTTTATACATATTAATAACGTTTTATACATATTAATATTGTTTTATACATATTAATAATGCTTTATACATATTAATAATGGCATTCTTTTCCCTGTGAAATCGTTGTTGCTATCTTCTGTCATTCTTTCTTTCTCTTCTTCATGAAAAAAAAATCCTTAAAGTATATTGAATAAAAATATTGCGTTATTTTTTATAAAAAGACTAGCCTGTGTGCCCGGTGTTGCCGGGGTGTTTGGAGGCGTGTTTTGAGCAAATAAAAATGTTGTAGTAGGGAGGCAGACTCGAACCCGTACCCCGAAAAAGGAAAAGAAGATGAAAAAAAATGTGACGTCATTGTTGTTGAGCCCATCGCCAAACCGGAAGTGGCGAAGGTTTAAATTAAGGCTAGTAAATCGAAAAGAGGAGATGACTTTCGAAAATATCGGCGTAAAAAAGTGACCGATCCCTGTAGAAAAGTGCCCAGTTAAGAGTGAAGTAATTAATGTTTTTAGCCAATTCATCAATATTTGTCGTCTATATGATCGAGCTTCAAAACGATACCAATCTTGTGAAAATCCGTCGCCCCTGTCGAAAGTTTTAGGTAGACATATATACATACATACACACATTTGAACAGACCGGTAAGATTTATATTATAGAAGATATCGCTGCTTTTTTTTTCACATATTTTGATAACAAGTAACACTTTTTTATAACTAAATAAAATCCATTAAGAAAGAATGACACATCGAGAAAAAACAAAATACGATCTTTAATTCATGTATTGTTTTTTAACTAAACTTTTGTTGCATGAGATTTCTCTTCAATTAATAATGTCTTCGTTTCATTATTTTTCAATTCGGATATAAATATAGTTATTACTATTTTTTCTCCTTACAATTAAGTGATTATTTACTTTTGGGTCACCGCTTTTGTCTCGTACTGCAAATGCTACAATAGTTGTCCAGTTGGGGTCGAAATGTCTGCATTATTTTTGTTTTGTTTCTCTGTTTTACGGAATATCGAGCAATTCTATATATTTTCTTAAATATGTTAATTTAGTTGCTTCCATAAGAATAAATATAATCATTTCCAAGAGTTTCATACAATGTTTTTGAATAGTTTCTTTTTTTATTAGCGCGTATGAAAAAACTTAAACGAAACATACATTTAGGAGGAAACTTTAAATATCATTATTTTCTAAGGAATTACATTGAAAAACGGATTATTTTATTTAATAAAATATATTTCGTCATTGATTAATATTTCTAGGAATATATTTTTTCGTCTATAATTTAATATAATCAGACGCGTGGTGTCTCTGTTTCAATAACCTTCTCTCTATATATAGAGAGAACACTTAGGTAGAAAGTTTGGTATATAAACTAGGCACGGTCAAAAAATGAGGGGGGAGTTGTTGTTTTTTTTTTTAACGTGTTAAAATCTATTAAAATCCATTATTCTTAAGCAACTTTTTTTCCAGGAAGATAAAAGTCTGAATTTCATCATATGAAAAGCAGAATAATATTGATATGTCGTGTATAACTCTAAGGAAGCGTTCTACAATCAACCTGTCCTAGTTGGTGTCAGTTTATAAATATGCGCTATCTGCTCATATGCAAATTATACTTAATTTGTACATAACTACGGCTCTCTATAACGGAGGTACTTTATGCATGTAATTCTTCTTGTGCCCTCCTGAACATCTTCCTTTATCTCCCTTCTTTTCCTACCTTCCTTTATCACGTCTTTCCCTATGATCAAACTGTTCCACCTGCATATTCTGATCTTCCTCTTCTGACTTGTCCCATTCTACTTCTTCCTCTTCTACCTCGTCTCTCTCTCTCTCTCTCTCTCCCTACCTCTTCCTCCTCAGTCTCATTTTGCATTAACTCTTCTGTTATGTCAATAGTGGGCATCTCTGAAGGCATTTCCTCATCCGATTTTTCTCCTTGGGATCTTATTTGGTCAGCATGAGCTAGAACTATACTCCCATTTTCTTTATTTAATAGAGCAGTATTATGTCCTTTCTGCATAAACATTCTGCTGTCTAGGCTTCCGTATTCCTATTTCTGTTGTACCACATCTTTTGATTTGTGGCATATGACATAGTCAAAGAGGATCGTAATTGTCTACCCATTAAGGCAGATGGACTTTCTGACCTGCCTGCATGCGTAATTATTCTATAACCTAGTAATAGTCTTGGTAGGAAAGTATCGATTTTATCCTGTTGCAATTATGCTTTTGTGCCTTTCTTTACCGTCTGGGCCATCCTTTCTGCTACCCCATTACCTTGAGGATGGTAGGGAGTGGTCTTGTAAGGTCTGCATCCTATTTTTCTGGTGCGTTATCAGTCACCAATGTTATCGATATCCCGTTTCTCGAAAATATTACTCTTAATATTTGTTTTACGGTGGTACTTTTTTATGTACTCTCATTACTTTAAATAGGCTATTTCCAGATTATATATTATTCGATCGGGAGATCTTATTTATTAAAAAGGAGGATAGAAGGTGATAACATACTACGAACATTAAATTAGTATATAAATATGATAATTTGATGTTCATATCATATCATCACTTTCTATCCTCCTTTTTAATAAATAGTATCTCCTGATCACCGAAGACTCAATGTAAAATAAATAAATAAATAAAATAAAATAAAATGACGTCGCTTTTGGTCCGTACGTGTAATTAAAATATACCTTTTTAGTCTCCTGGCTAAGATCCAAGGTAGTATCTGTTCTGTCTAAAGATGGAATAATGATATCGTGGGATTTCCATTCGCGTCGAGCGTCCATACAATGGAAATATGTCAAAGAGTTCTATAAGGATATTGGAGATATATCGTAATAAACAGATATATTCTGACACTAGATTAACCTGATATGTTAGATAAATACTATTACAATTTTAACAAAACGGCTACAATACTATAGCAGAGGTCTCCATCACGCTGAACATTCACAGAATTCCTAGCAGTAATGTATCACATATGAACGATGTCGCTGTGGAATTTCCTCATGACCCGCTAGTTATAATAATAATAATAATAATAATAATAATAATAATGATGATGGAAATCTTCGATTCTCAGGTCCCAGTAAAAAAATGACGATCATCGTCAGCGATAACGTTCGAGCTTGTGTTGCCAGAGGAAGAGAGTACACATTGGAACGCCCGTTCTCTTTCATGGATGGATGCATCAGATATAATTGTGAGTGTCACTCCGATGGATCCTGGGAATGTCCGGCTGAGAGAGCAGAGGATACATGCCAACATGGACGTGATAGACAACCAACTGGAACCGAAACTGCACGAAGTGAGTTACTTAAAATATATATATATAAGAAGTAATTACAATCCGTGCATCTTATTTGAAAATTAACTTTTAAAACTTTAATTTTATTTCGGCTAACGATTGATATATTACATTTGTAGCTCACACAAGAACGATGGTTGTTGCTGTCGGTACGCGCTTTAGACACTGTACAGCTGGAGGCAGACAATATCCAGTTAATCGGCCATTCTCGTTCGATGAAAACTGCTTCCGGTTTAACTGTGAATGCCATTCTGACGGATCATGGGAATGTCCTTCCGAACGCTCGGAATATATCTGCCAACTGAGACCTGGTCAAAGAATTGTCAGAGGTAAATCGACTTTTTAGGCTTTTAACTTTTAAGATTATTTTCATACTATAAGTAAAATTGTATTATGATATTTTTTTTCTATCGGTTTATCTGTATAAATTAATAAAATATTGTCATATGCGTTATTAATATTTGGACATTTTTCCTTTCTATTTTTAGGGCCTAGTAAGAAAATGACGATCATTGTTAGTGATAACGCCCGAGCTTGTGTTGCCAAAGGAAGGGAGTACTCGTTGGGACGTCCGTTCTCTTTTATGGATGGATGCATCAGATATAACTGTGAGTGTCATTCAGATGGATCTTGGGAATGTCCTGCTGACAGGGCAGAGGATACATGCCATGATGATCGAGATAGGACACAAACTACAGATCACGATCGTCCCCGAACAGAGACGACAAGAAGTGAGTAAATCTGATATATAGTAAACAATTTTTCGTTTAATTCAATGGTTCTCAACCTGGGTCCATGTGGACCCCCATGGTCCATGTGACGTTAATATCGGTTCCGTCTTCCTTCAAGATCAACTGTTGATATATGTTATTTGGTTTTCTTTACATTACTGAAATATAAAATACGCTATAAGGGTTCACCAAAATACATTAAAAAGAAAAGAAAGTCATGATTAGAAAAGGTCGAGAACGATTGGTTTAATTATCAATAACTGATCATTCTAAAAAGCTTCTTTTTTTTTCAATAATGTTTAATTATATACATTTCAGCTCACACGAAAACGATGGTTGTTGCTGTTGGTACGAATATTAGACATTGTACAGCTGAGGGTAATCGATATCCTGTCGGTCAGCCATTCTCTTTCGTTGAGGGCTGCTTCCGGTTTAATTGTGATTGTCATTCTGATGGATCATGGGAATGTCCTTCCGAACGCTCCGAATACATATGTGAACTTCAACCTGGCCAAGTAATCGTCAGAGGTAAATTTACATTTACTTTTATGATTAAATTTACATCTAATTTCGGGTTAGCATAAGAAATCTGAAAATTTAGAGCAAAACTATAATTTTCATAAATTTGTTTTGAAAATAGTTTAACGATACGTTGTTTTGTTAATATAGCCATGCACATACTCACAAGAGTGCTTAATCCATACCAATATTTTAGAGAGTTCTAAACAAATTTGAATCTTTAAAGGGCTCTTAATCCATACAACTATTTTATAGGGTGGTTAATAAATCCGAACATCTTTGAGGGTTTTTAATATATTTTATTTTATAGGGTTCTTAATAAATTCGCTTATATTAGATTTTTTTTTTTTTTAATAAATTCGAATTTTGTAGAGGATGCTTAATAAATACGAATATTTCAGAGAGCGCTTAGTAAATTCGAATATTTTAGAAGGTACTTAATAAATTCTAATATTTTAGAAGGTACTTAATAAATTCGAATATTTTAGAAGGTACTTAATAAATTCTAATATTTTAGAGAGCACTTCGTAAATACGAATATCTTAGAGGGTGCTTAATACATTCGAATATTTTTGAGAGCGTTTATTAAATTCATATATTTGAGAGGATACTTAATAAATTCGAATAGTTTACATGGCATTAGATAATTACGAATATTTTAGAGGGCACTTAATAAATATGACTATTTTAGAAGCGTTTAGAAAATACAAATATTTTACAGTTTGCTTAATTAATTATTTTGAGCAGATCATCTTCATTATGATGATTCAGTAAGCTATTTACATTAAACTTTATACTAAACTGGATCTTCCTGCTGATAATAAAATAATAATGTTTTAATGATGTGCTTAATCTACGAAATATTCGAAAAAAATTTTTTAATCACTAATAGCAAATAGTATTTTTAAGTTGTAATTTCCGTCATTCGCTGTTTAAAAAGTGTACATTAAATAATATTCTACAATTAACTATTTTACGAAATTATGATGGAAGTATCAATGTATTTTGTTGGTATTAATAATATCGAGATGAATAATAAATTATGTACCGAACATTACTTGAACTACACGCACGGTCAAAGTTTTCATGATCATAGTTTTGATGTTAAGTCAGATGTCGTTTAAGTGGTGACAAAGAAATAACTATTTTGGAAGATAGATGACGTCAAAATGGTGACGGTAGCACATTTTAATTAAGTCTACCAAATTACAAAATTAATTATAGAAATAGAAATTAGTCCAAGTCATATGGATATATTTTTTATTTTTGAAATCGCAACTTTATAATATATAAAAATCGATAGAACATTAACTCTATAATAATATATACGAAATCTGCAAGGATTAAAATATATTATTTGAGCGTATTTTACGACCATGCTACGTCAGGCGTTCCTGCTAGCTTGGATAAGCACTTTTGGAGTGTGAACAAAATAGCTACAATAATATCAGAGCGTCTCAATTTACGTTGAATATATAGAGAATACCAACACCAATATATTACATATGAATCGGTCCGCTGTGGAGTTTCCATAGGTCCCGCTAATAATAATAATAATAATAATATTAATAATATTAATAATAATAATAATAATAATAACGGAAATCTTCGATCTTCAGGTCCCAGTAAGAAAATGACTATCATTGTTAGTGATAACGTCCGAGCCTGTGTTGCCAGAGGAAGAGAGTACTCATTGGGACGGGCATTTTCTTTTATGGATGGATGCATCAGATATAACTGTGAATGTCATTCCGATGGATCCTGGGAATGTCCAGCTGAGAGAGCAGAAGATACTTGCCAAGATGAACGAGATAGACAGCCAACTGGAGCCGAAACTACACGAAGTGAGTTACTTGAACAAATATTAGAATTGATTGCAATCTGTTGATCTATTCGGAAATTAACTTTTAAACTTTTATTCTATTTTAACTAGCAATAGATACAATACATTTTCTATTCTCAATGTCAAATGTATTTATAGCTCACACAAAAACAATGGTTGTTGCTGTCGGTACGCGTATTAGACACTGTACAGCTGGAGGCAGACAATATCAAGTCAATCGGCCATTCTCGTTCGATGAAAACTGTTTCCGTTTTAATTGTGAATGTCATTATGACGGATCATGGGAATGTCTATCCGAACGCTCACAATACATCTGCCAACTGAGACCTGGCCAAAGAATTGTCAGAGGTAAATCGACATTTTATTCTCTATTCTTTAAGGATCATTTTCACAATAGAATTTACATTGTGTTTTCAGAATTTGTTTATATCGATAAATTTGATGCAAAAGCATATTTAAGTGAAGTTTATGAACGAACCTTACTTAAATATACATTTGCATCAAAATTGTCGACAAAAACATGAAGAGCATTGCCAGGGCCGCTGCGAGGAAGGTGGGATCTCTCTACCGTGCTTTAAAGTTACTTACACCTGAAAGTATCCTTTTCGTCTATGTATGGAGTACTTTTGTCACATTTGGGCTGGTGCATCTGCTACTAGTCTCTTGCTCCTGGACAGAGTTCAAAAGAGAGTCGCCAACCTGATAGGTGATGAACTGTCATCCAAGCTTCAACCTCTGTCCCATCGACTAAATGTTACATCCCTCTGCCTGTTTTACAAGTATTTTAATGGTGGATGCTCGAACTACAAGCCCTTGTACTCCCTCGACGTAAATACCCCCGACAAACCCGACAATCACAAAAACCCCACCCCTACACAGTAAAGATCCCTAAATGCAAGAAGGCTTTCTACTCTAATAGTTTCTTCCCCAGAACTGCTAGATTCTGAAACTCCCTTCCGGGTTTCTTCCCCCCCCCCTTCAACTGTACTGTCATGCAGATGTTCAAGTGTAATGTGAAGACATCTTGCTACATAGTATCCCTGCAACTTATGCCCCCAATAGTAGTTCCCTACATCAAAGTGGCACTGTGCCTTATTTGGGGTGAAAATGGAATTTTAAAAAAAATATTAACTAGGGATAAAAATGATTTATTTATAAATTCTTAGAATTTTTTAAAAAAATAAACACATAATTTTTTTGACGTTTCGCTATATGTACACATTTTCATTCGTATTTACAGGCCCTAGTAAGAAAATGACAATCATCGTTAGCGATAACGTTCGAGCTTGTGTTGCCAAAGGAAGAGAGTACTCATTAGGACGCCCGTTTTCTTTCATGGATGGATGCATCAGATATAACTGTGAGTGTCATTCCGATGGATCCTGGGAATGTCCAGCTGAGAGAGCAGAGGATACATGCCATGATGATCGAGATAGGACACAAACTACAGATCACGATCGTCCTCGAACAGAGACGACAAGAAGTGAGTAAATCTGATATATAGTAAACAATTTTTCGTTTAATTATCGAATTAATTATTAATAACTGATCATTATAAAAAGCTTCTTTTGATAATAATATTTAATAATATACATTTCAGCTCACACGAAAACGATTGTCGTTGCTGTTGATACGAATATCTATTTCATTTTATGAATGATACATGCTTAATTGTCAATTTTAAATTTGTAGCTGACACAAAAACGATGGTCGTTGCTGTTGGTACGCGCATTAGGCATTGTACAGCTGGAGGCAGACAATATCAAGTCAATCGGCCATTCTCGTTCGATGAAAACTGTTTCCGTTTTAACTGTGAATGTCATTATGACGGATCATGGGAATGTCCATCCGAACGCTCGGAATACATCTGCCAACTGAGACCTGGTCAAAGAATTGTCAGAGGTAAATCGCCTTTTTAGACTCTATTGTTTTAGGATCATTTTCATAATAGAATTTATATTGTATTATCAGAATTTTTTCTAATATTTTTGGAAAAAAATATTGTAGTACAATTTTATTAAAGCTAGCAGTCTGCCCGGCGTTTCCCAGTCGTAAGATACGCTTAGATATGATATTTAAATTAATGTAGATTGCGTATTCATTATTATAGAAACAATTCTCTATTGATTATTATATTGAACCTAATATATAATAGTCAGATCAAAGGTAATGTATATATATATATATATATATATATATATATATATATATATATATATATATGTGTGTGTGTGTGTGTGTGTGTGTGTGTGTGTGTGTGTGTGTGTGTGTATGACTGGTGTGCCATCAGCTAAAATGGAAACCAAAACATACAACTCTCCAACCACATCCTTTAGCCTCTGAGCTACGCCCATACGCATACATATATATATATATATATATATATATATATATATATATATATATATATATATATATATATAATTATTATTATTAGGGCTATGACAACAGAATATTCTTTTCATTTTTTGACTCTCGAGAATATATCCGCCACAGTTAGACACAGTTAATAAAATGAGAACCACATCCGTCTATATAAACACATATAAGATATTAACAAATATATACTTAAGAGTCAAAACAATGAAAAGAATGTACTGTTGTCACAGCCCTAATCATATAAATTTATTTGCCATACTTTCTTTAAAAAATAAAGATCGAATTTCCCGATCATAGAAGGCAAGATACGTGTAAGCAAACAAGCAAACAAGCAAGCAAGCAAGCAAGCAAACAAGGCCCACGGAGTTTTATAATTATATTAATTATTTATTTTGAATAAAATTAATTTCTTTGTAAACTTGACAAATTGTTTAATGAAACGTGTAAACATGTAAAATTTTTAATGAACGACAAATTATTACTTCATTTGCATTTTTCTGTTGGGACATTTTTGTTAATTCTATTTTCAGGTCCTAGTAAGAAAATGACGATCATTGTTAGTGATAATGTTCGAGCCTGTGTTGCCAGAGGCAGAGATTATGAATTGGGACGTCCATTCTCTTTTATGGATGGATGCATCAGATATAACTGTGAATGCCATTCCGATGGATCATGGGAATGCCCAGCTGATATGGCAGAAGATACTTGCCAACCTGGACGAGATAGGCAACCTACTACACCACCAGATCATACCAGGACAGATGACACAGACGAAATAAGACCTGGAAGAGTAACAGAAAAAGGTTAGTAGATCATTTTTTTAGTCATATGTTGTTAAAGCTTTTGATTGGTATTGTTTGTCTCATTCATTGTGCGATAATAATCACTCCACTAAAAAAAATGACATTTCCTTATTTTTTATGCACGTTTTTAGTCGACTCATATATGGTCCACCCTGTACAGATATAATTCGCATCTAACCTAACCGTAACTCCGTCTTCTCACAGAAGAGACGTTACGAGTCTGTCTCTACTCTATCAATACTTTTATGGTAAGTGTTCGACTGAGCTCCAATCTATTGTTCCTTCCCAGAAACATTCACAAAAAATATTCGTCTAACTGAAACAAATGTCAACAACTTTCCTCACACCTTATTTGTGCTTAACGAAAATTCCAAGAGTAGAGCTTCTTCCCGAGACCTGTCCGTCTGTGGACCACAATACTGTTTGTCTGCTTTCTGGCTGACTATAACATGGTCATTTTGAAGTCTAATGTGAATAAATTCATATGGAGTCGTCCATTTAGATAATCTTACCCTACCCAAGCTTCCACCGCAACTGATATTGTCTCACCATCTATCTAACACTTAACCCTTATCATTGAGTTGCTTTCAGGCCTTGATAAAACGTGGCTTCATAAGTAAAAAAAAACAAGTCATGGGAGACTGTGGTTAAGTTGATAACTATTTAGGTATACAAGTTCGAATCCAACGCGTTTCATAGCACAATTTTTACTTAGAGAAATTGACAACCTTAATGGAGTTCCTTGTGAATGAAGCCGTTAAAAAGGTTTTAACTAATATGAATTTACTCACATAATTCTATAATTGACAAATAGAAAGATATTTGATTTTTATTATTGATCATTAATCATACACTTCGATCCTTTCTTTGTTTTGTTTTTGAAGCCCATCTGAAGACTAAAGTGATGGCCGTCGGCTCAAGAATCAGTTTCTGCACGGCAAACCGCAGACGATTCCATCTGAAGCGACCATTCACCTTCACTGACGGTTGTTTTAAGTACAGGTGTGTTTGCCATTCTGACGGATCATGGGATTGTCCGGCAGAGCGGACAGAATATGTTTGCCAGCGAGAACCAGGCCAATCAGCCATTCGAGGTATTAATTTTTATATATATTTTTGCATTTTAGGGATTAATTTCTTTCAGATTTAAAACAGATTTGTTGGTTTATTGTTGGGTTTTACTGTATTTCTGTTGTCAACTATCGTTGTGTGATTTTATACTAAGACCTTGTATACGTTTGTTTATACATTTGCTTTGTAGATCAAGTTTTTTAAGACTTAAATTTTGTAAAGTCTGTAAAAGATAGATACATGAAGCTCTGACAGAAAAAAAAGTGTTTTACTCCTAAAACTTTGCGTTGTAGTTCATATATTTATTTTTTAATATTTAAATGTTCATATTCTTCATCTTTCAAATGACAATCATTCCATCTAATTAATCATGACTAAGAGGTTCTTGGCCTTAATAAATGGATATTATTTATTAGTAAAAACTTTACTAATAAAAATACCATTCATTTTAAAAATCTTTTTACTTTTATTATTATTTACTCACTAGGAGTAATAACACAAGCCATCATCAAAGATTTCTCTTTGAGAACAACTTGTAGTATTCTCTGGAGTATGAGTGACACCAAGTCTCCCTAGATTTCCAGTACTCTCCACCTATTTCGATGACCATTGCAAATGGACTTGCGTTATCGTAACAGCCGCTTACCGTTGATATATCGTTAGCGGCGATCATTGATTTTCACTGAAATTTGGGTGGCAATAAACCTCCCCAAGGTCCCAGTCCTCTTTACACTCAACCAATGGAGGTCTGGCTAGTGCTTTCTCTCCTCGGTCTTTCTATCCTCCTTGACTCTCTTCGCTTATTTGGTGTGGCATCAGTTTTTGGTGACACACACATACAAAAAATGAGTGGTTAACTTACAAATATACAGTTCCGGTTTTATGATCCCATGTGATATTCCTTTGTGGTTTAAATTTTCTGCACATCCAGTTTGTGCCTGTAGTTGATGTGTATTTGTCTCTGCATTCAAGAGTTTCTTTAATATTTCAGTAGTTTTCATAACTGTTATTCATTGTATCTTACCAGCCAATCCTCTGATTCCAATCTCTCCTATTCTCTTTTCAAAGTTTTTTGGTATTGTTCCGATCGCTCCTACTATTAGCAGTGTTATCCTGACTTTTTTATCTTCCATATTCCTTTTAGCTCTCTGGTCAGTTCAGTGTATTTGCTCCACTTCTCTGTCTCCTTGATCTTCACTCTATGGTCTGTTGAAACAGAAAAGATGTTTTCCTTCTTATTAACTCGTATGATATCCGATCTTCTTACTTGGATGGATTTATCCGTTTGTGCATCCATGCCCCATAGGATTTTGTGACTTTCATTTCCAAGTACAGCTGCCGGTTTGTGCGTGTCTGGGTGTTCCAGATTCAGTTGTCTGCATAATTCCCAGTGTACTACCTTCCCCACTTGATCTTGTTTATTTGTATATTCTTTTGGGGCTAGTTTGTTGCATGTGGTTTATTGTTTCATCTCTTTGTCCACAGAGTCTGCATGTGCTGTTTTCTTGTGTCTTATCGATCCTTGCTCTTATGGAATTGGTTTTAATCGTGTTATCGTGTGTAGCTGTTATTAGGGATTCAGTTTCTCTGTTAAAGTGTCCTTTTTGTAGCCATGTCCAAGTATGTTCATTAATCTCATCTTTTGCCATCCTTATGAATCGTCTATGTAGTTGTTTCTCTTCCCTTTTTCTTTGTTTCTGTTTTGTTTGCTTTTGCTGCTGTAATTATTCTTTCAATGTTCTGCATTATTTTGCTCATTCTTTTCTTGTATCATTTATGCAGTCTTCTATACACATCAGTCTTTTTCCTCTCTCTTCCTTCTCACATAGAGTCGGTCAGTATCATCCTTTGGATGTAGTGCACTGTGCATAGTTATTAGTTTCCTGGTTTTCTGGTCGAGATGCCTAAGTTCGTCTTTGGTGTTACCTATAGATGATCCAGAACATCTTACTAGTGACACTGCCAAATGTGTTTATACCTTTAATTGGGTTTCTACTATATAGCTTCATTTTGAGGACTTTCCTTCTGATGTATTCCTTTCCAATTTTCTCTTTCATTTTTATTGTTTGGATGGCGTCTGCTTCCAGAACACCCAAATACTTGCAGTTATCATATTCACCTAGTTCTCTCACCTCCGTTTGGTTGGGTAGAATCATACCTTCCTTGCTTCCAGTTTTCCCCTTCTCATGATCAGGATCGGACACTTTTCCATGCCGAATTCCATTCAAATATTCTGACTAAGGATTCTGGTTATGTTTTATTGTTGTTATTATTATTATTATTATTATTATTATTATTATTATTATTATTATTATTATCCAGGTCCTTCGAGGAAAATGGTTATTGAAATCCGAAATAACCCAAGATCTTGTATAGCCAGAGGAAACGATTATACGTTGGGCCAGCCATTCTCTTTCATGGATGGGTGCATTAAATACAACTGTCAGTGTGAAACCGATGGATCATGGGAATGTCCGGTCAACAGAGCAGAAGACACATGCCAACATGGCCGAGATAGACAACCAACTACGGAACACGAGCGCACTAATACCAGCCGAACAGAAAAAAGTAAATTTCGTTAATTCCTTACAGATCAAGATAAAGTTTCTTTCTTAGAATTCACAATCTGTGGAACACTGTTCCATTGGCCTGCTTCCCAACCGATCACAATATGGTAGCTTTCAAGTCCAATGTAAGCAAATTCTTGTTGGACCGTCCACTTAAATAATCCAAAATTTACACCATTAACGATTACTACACCACCACTTTACATTCATTAACCCTTATCCTCTAGTGGCCTCCTTCGGACCTTGATAAGTGGTGATTTCTTTTTGAAAAAAATTAATAAAATCCCTTGCCTTGGGATACCGTGGGTGACCACATACTACAGTGTGACCCCCCCCCCAAAAAAAAAAAACAAAAGCTAAATGGAGGCTATCTAGAACATGCTGTAGAACGGAGAAAAAAGGCCAAACACCCTAGTGTTTTGATGTGATGTTTTGAATATAATAAACTAGTTATGACCAAAGTTTCATTTCATTCGGACAAAACACTAAGAAACGGGGCCTAATAAGAGTTGGGCCCGTTCTTTTGGGTCACCCTGTACTACTACTACTACTACTATAAATAATAATAATCATTATTATTATTATTATTATTATTATTATTATTATTATTATACCGGTTCCACATATAATGTATTCGAAAGGAGATGTAAATATAAACAAATATGAAGAATATTATACAGAAAAAGTGGAATTGGTTTTAATTATGTTGTTTATGTTTCATAGCACATTGGAAGAGCTCAGTGTTGGGTACCGGAGTGCGTGTCAGCCATTGCACAGTTGGAAGCAACCGGCATCAATTCGGACGTCGGTTCTCATTCATTGAAGGATGTTTCCGATTCTACTGTGATTGTCAATCGGACGGATCATGGAAATGTCCATCAGAAAGATCAGAATACATTTGTAATCTGAGACCAGGACAAAGAATTCCAGAAGGTTTGTATGTTTTTACACTTTTAAAATAAAAATATCATTTAAATAATTATATGTATACCTATATATGTGTGTGTATGTGTGTGTGTGTGAAAATTAAAATTTGTAATAAAAATTGCTTAACGTATATAGAATATGAATTGGTTGGTTGGTTGTTTTTGTTTTACGGCATATCAACCCTTTTCAGGTTATTTAATGCCGAATCCAAAGATTTTGAAGAAAAGTTTTTGAATAGAATATATTTGTTGTTTTCAAGTCAGTTTCTATTTAACACATAGTTGGGACCCTAACAGGTACTACCACTCCTAGTCAGTGTGGACCTGGGAGCAATGGCAATTAAATGGTGGCTCCACACTCCCAAAGCCCGCAAGCTGGGGCCTCACCACTGGATATAGTTTAAGGTCATATCCAGGACCGTAGAATATGAAAGTAATAGAATATATATATATAAATATATATGTAACATAGCACGGATGCGTGTATACAAACGGATGTGAAATGACGTCACCGGTAAAGAAAAAAAAACTATAAAAACGAGAAAGAGAACGATGACGAAAGAAAGAAATAACGTTCAAGATCACGTGAGTGACGTCACGGTCATAACAATGAGGAAGTAAATGCCATTTTTACAAAGAAAAAGCGAGTTGATGTTCTTTCCTATTCTTTCCACTCTGCGACTGAAACATACAACGTGTGTTGGTTCCTGGACAACGTTACATGCATATATTTGTTCACGGAAAAAGTCTTTCGTCGTATCACGACTCTTCAGTGCGGCTAGCTGGTGAGTGTTTCAAACTGAGATTGAAACCCGACTGTTTGGTCAGAAATTGGGACGTCTTATCTTAACATCATTATACTCACCACAAAAGTAAAGGAAATTGTGATAATTACATTTGTTTATCTTACTGCTCAGAATTATCAATTATTCCTTACTCTACGTGGCACCCGTCACTTCCCTTATTAGTGAGCTCAACGTTGTTGAACGATGTGCTCTCTAGCAACATACTTATAATGCTAACCGTACTATCCTCAGAGTGTGAAAATGCAACCGACGCTTTAATGGATGAGAACTGTAGACGATCAGTTATGAACAATAATAATGGTCAATGGACAAAAACGAGAATGATAAATTCAGTTGGTTTTGACATTGCATACATATCAGATCTTGTAGGTCTATCTATTCTGTACACTATGAGAAAATATATTCTGGAATAATGATATCGGACTACATAGAGATCATGGGTTAGCTATAATAAGGGAGTCTTACAAGATCAACTTTTTACAATTATATATATATAAAGAGATGAGAAAAAATGCCCCAAAATTCCAAGTATTATCTAGCAAGAAAGTAGCAAACATTTTAGGTGTCGCTTTCAACTTTGATTAAACAAATACATACGTGAATCAAAGTCCAATCACTTCCTTCATTTATAAAACACATTCCTACTTATATCGAAAGTAGGCCTAATAAATAAAACTACTAGCAGAAGAAAAGGTATATAAAAGCGTAAGTAGCGTCTATAACACATGTGTCATAGACGCTACTGAGGCCTCACCATCGGATATAGTTTAAGGTCATATCCAGGACCATATGATCATTTGTCATGGTCCGCCTATCAGCATTTAAATCGGTAATAACATAAGCCAGACGCAAAATGAGACAACAGAATAAAACATAATAATAGCAACAACAAACTAAATTAATTTGAAGACAACTTTATGCAGAAAAATTGCGAGGCAGCTTTTTTGCTCGCTGATTGGTTCAAAAATATTGGAGTAAATATCTAAATTCTGAGTAAATGTTTGTACGAGAAATTTTTAACTGAATTGAGTCTGTACACCTTTAACCTTTAAATCTGGACGATCTTTAAATTTGTTTACATTTTTTTCTGGTATTAATGCCCTCGTTATCATAATTATTATTGTATTTATTCAAACCATTTCCAGAGAAACTTTATTAATGCGTTTAATATGATAATTTATTCTTTGTAGGACCTCGCAAAGAAATGACCATTGTTCACAGAGATAATGTGAGATCTTGCATGGCAAATGGACAGGAACACTCCCTGGGTCGTCCATTTTCTTTCACGGTTGGATGTTACGAGTACAACTGCAAATGCGATTTCTCTGGTTCTTGGGAATGTCCAGGACACAAAGTTGAATATACATGCGGCCAGGATCCTTCCGAAGAGATTCAGCAAAATATCAACGGTAATTTTTTTTGATAAGAATTGACAGTTTTTTTTTCCAAATACTGATTGTTGCACGTTTATCTTCAAGTATTAATAATCTCCGACTGTCAGTCAATTTGTCTGTCGCACTTAGTTTGAAATAGCATTTTTAGGTGCGTCATTATATTATGTAGAAAGTCAATCTGACACCATAGTTTTCCCATCCACCTTAACCCTTCACGACTATTTTATAAGATATCAATGGAGGTTAATGTCACCGCATATGTGTGTAATAGTGATGTATTTATTGTGTCATCACTATGGCTATGACAACAGGATATTCTTATCATTGTTTTGAATCTCGAGTATATATCCGACACAGTTAGACACAGTTAATCAACCGAGAACCACATCACTCTGTCTAAAAACATATGAGATATCAATGGATATATACTCGAGAATCAATGAAAAGAATATTCTGTTGTCATAGCTCTACTCATCACATGGATTCTTCTCTACATTATAAATAGTGATAATGGTGGCAACAAGCAGAGTTGTTATGGCCAATCCAGAAGCAATCTCTGACAGTACATTACTTCTGTACTTTCTAAAAATACATACTCTTTGTTGCTTTATGTCTTTTCGGCCCTTTTATACGGCAACAATTAACAAATTAATTCTGTATAATTTTGTAGTCGACTCAAAAAGTCGGGTTGTAGCTCCCGGCACAGACATCAAATATTGCACTGCTAATGGAGAACTATTTGCACTGGACCGCCCATTCTCGTTCACTGAAGATTGCTTCCGGTTTAATTGTGACTGTCATTCTGATGGATCATGGGAATGTCCATCGGAAGCTGCAGAATATTTATGCACTCTTCAACCAGGACAGAAGATCGACAGAGGTATGAATTTGACAATCGATCTACTATAATTGCATCTAAATATTTTATAGGATATTTTTTGTTTTTTTGTTTAATAAGTTCGCATGATCAGATATCAAAATTTATTGTTGATGTTTTATGTTTGATTAAAAAAAAATTAAAATAACTATTTTATTTTTTACTGTTTTAGAAGGGGAGGTAATTCTGTATTGACAAATATAGTACACACATTATTTCCACATTTCAATTACGTAAATCTTAAAAGTATATATGTGTGTGTGTGTGCGTGTGTATAAATAAAGGGAGAGAAATCGCTTTCGTTTTCCTTTTTCTTCAGTAAGTAATTTCTCAGAAACCAAAGAGCACCTTTCTGAGGCTAACAGTTGATTTCTATATGAGATATTTCAATTAAGAGTCTCTTCAATCAAATGCTGAGTTAGTAAAGAAGTGGAGAATATTAATTTTCTACAATTGACCAATTTATTATGTTATCGTTAACGTTTTTATTGTGGTCTTTTTATTTATTATGTTATCGTTAACGTTTTTATTGTGGTCTTTTTATTTATTATGTTATCGTTAACGTTTTTATTGTGATCTTTTTATGTATTATATTATCGTTAACTTTTTATTGTGGTCATTTTATTTATTATGTTATCGTTAACTTTTTATTGTGGTCTTTTTATTTATTATGTTATCGTTAACTTTTTATTGTGGTCTTTTTATTTATTATGCTATCGTTAACTTTTTATTGTGGTCTTTTTATTTATTATGCTATCGTTAACTTTTTATTGTGGTCTTTTTATTTATTATGCTATCGTTAACGTTTTTATTGTGGTCATTTTATTTATTATGTTATCGTTAACGTTTTTATTGTGGTCTTTTTATTTATTATGTTATCGTTAACGTTTTTATTGTGGTCTTTTTATTTATTATGTTATCGTTAACTTTTTATTGTGGTCTTTTTATTTATTATGTTATCGTTAACGTTTTTATTGTGGTCTTTTTATTTATTATGTTATCGTTAACTTTTTATTGTGGTCTTTTTATTTATTATGTTATCGTTAACGTTTTTATTGTGGTCTTTTTATTTATTATGTTATCGTTAACTTTTTATTGTGGTCTTTTTATGAATTTCGCTGAATTCAAAGACAAGAATTTATCTGGTCTGATGCAGTTCCCAGCTAAGTAGTGTTACTTGAGGTAACATAAGCAAGATTAGTTGTACTATTTCCTCTATGAGCCAATTTATACCCATGTCGAAGGAGAATCTTATTTGGGCTTTGAATAATATGCTGTTTGGAATATTTGGTCAATGTTTATTTGTAAGGTGAAATGTCTTCATGTAGATTGTTTTGACAAACACTTGATTAGAGAAATCGAAGACAACTATAGATGGCGTCAAGTAATTGAAATTCCCTACACACACATAAACTGTTGTTGTACCAAGAATAGAAAATAACCTTAACTCGGAAATCCATAGGTTGAAATTCATATTTTGTAATATTTAGATCCAGAAGACAAGGAAATTGGATTTCAATTTACCTCTACGGATTTACCTGTCTTGGATTTGTATCTGGATATTACCAAATATGAATATAAACCTACGGATCTCCATTGACTTCCCCTACCTATTTGATATCCATAACTATGCAATTTCGAAGACTTTTTCTTTTATGCAAATATATTAGTATTCATATTTTGCAGTTTCATTTTAAGCTTAAAATAGCATTTCGTCATAATATTGTGCCAAGACAAAGAATTAATAAAACATGTTAAAGCACTTTAAGAAGGGTTAAAAGATATTTAATTTTCAAAGAGGAAACAAAAATTAAGTGGATTGTCCTTAATCCGCGGAGTTTCGAAAGAAATACTTTCCTTCTCATTAGAGGGTAGGAATTAGCAAAATGCAGAATCGGATTTTTCTTACAAAATGAATGAAACTACAAGCAAGCCATAGAGCTTACTTGGTTAAAGTTAAAAAAAATAGTGAAGCAGAGGGAATTGGGGTAAAGTGATTTCACGTGAATGGATGGCCGAGTGAAGAGTAGAATATCCAATAACGGTAAAATCCAAGAAAAGGTTAGTAAAAGTCCGGTATCCAGAAGTAAAAATCCAAAGGAATCGCATTGCTGGAAGATATTTCGATGTCATCCAATAGGCAAAATTCCGTGAAATAATTTACAAATGGGTAGAAAGAAAAAAGAGTTCAATATATTATTATAAAAAGAAGGATAAATTGTGCGTAGAATGGAGACATGGAGTGATTTCAGGACGCTTCTGCCGACACCGAGTTTCTAAATACGAAATATACTTTATATATATATGTACACACACAAACAAACATATATATATATATATATATATATATATATATATATATATGGGGGGGTTATGTTATGTGTGTATGTGTATGTGTAGTAATACTGTTTTTTTAATATCTGTTTGCATCATGTACCTGTGTTGATATGCGAAATTTTATAGTAAATATCTATCGTGATTATTTTCTTATTATGAAATATATTCTCACTTTGATTAAACATTTCTATTTGAAATCAAGCAACCAGCAAGGAAATGACCATCATCATAAGTGACAGCCGGCGTGCTTGTGTGGTGCGAGGTAATGAATATCCGTTGGGAACATCGTTCTCATTCGTAAAGGGCTGTTTTCGGTTCAACTGTGAATGCCATTCTGATGGATCATGGGAATGTCCGGGAGAAAAAACAGTAGACACGTGTGCGCCGCATCCACCAACCACCACTCACAATCGATCAAGCGAAACACCTCCAGCTGGTGAAAGTGAGTATTTATAATACATATTAATAGGCTAAATGGCCGTAACACAAGACGGCTTTCGTTGAGTAAGGTTTTCGATCACATAAAATCCAGCATCAATAAATTCATGTGTTCCGTCCTTTTTTCTCTTTTTCCCTAATTCAGATTCTACTTTCTATCCATTTCTTTTTTTTCACTTTTGTTCGCCTTAAAGAACACATATTATCACTTAAACATATGAACTGTATATAGGACTGTATAGAGATTATGGTTTTCTAATTTTTGAGAACTCCAACAGTCTCAAATACGAGAGAATTAAGAAAGCACTAATCAGGGAAATTAATAGAATTAACCTAAAAATCGACATCAAATCTAATATAGAAGTCACTTTCAACCTCACAACTGATACATACGAACCTTATCCTAAGGATAATGTCATTCTTTTATATATATACACATCCATTATCTAACCACCCAAGACATATTATTAACCACATCCTCAAATCCATTGAAAAAAAAATTATCACTAAGTCATCGAAACTTTAAATCTTTAATGAGCACAAACTCTAAAAAAGTGGATACACTAACACCATCATCAACTATTCTGAATCCCATAACAAGGGAAATAAAAAAAAACACAGATCTAGACAAATTATTTGGTTAACCCCCCCTTCCAATATAATGGTCCAAACTAAACTAGGAAAAAACATTTCAAATTGATTAACACCCACTTTCCCCCAATAACATCTTACACAAAATCTTTAATAAAAATACCATAAAACTCAGTTACAGTTGCAGTGACAACTTTGAAAGAATAATTTTGAAAAACGCAACAATAGAATAATTTACAATAACCACAACAATGATCACAATAATAACAATAACAACAAAAAACTGTAACTGCATAAATAAATCAAGTTGTCCGCTTAAACAACAATGCTACAGACAGAAGTAGTCTACAAAGCTACAATCGTCATCTAGAAAACCTTAACGACAAAAAATATCATATTGGACTTTCTGGAACTTCATTTAAAGACAGATTTAGAGTTCATAAATGCTCCGTTAATAACCTCAATCAACCCAACAAAATCTCACTTACTACACATTACCTAAACTTGATCCAAAATAATATTACACCTACTATTAACTGGAAGATCCTTAAAAACTCAAGTATCCGAAAATACCCTCGTCCTCTTCGTCTATACGAAAAGTTCTTTATTATTAATTTAGAAGATAGAGGTAAATTATTAAACATGATAAGTGAAACGTCAATTACTTGTAGGTACTAAAAATCCCACATTCTCAGCAACTTCACACCCTACTAAAACCTTTCTAATATAACTCTTTCAATAAGATAATTACACACTTTAACACTTTTATCTTACCCACCCTCGCTTACTACCACAGAAAAATGTTACAACTATTAACTAATCCATAGGTAATTCTCCTCATCTATAATATCGCCCTACATCAAATAATTCATATCGTATTACAACCAAACACCTCTATTTTTAATCATCTGCAAGTTATTTCATCTTTACAACTCTTTCTACTTCCTTGAATATCCCTCCTTTCCTTATATCTTTAATCTCACACTTATAATTAACTGAAAAATTACAATAAAATCAAACCCCGCATTATTTCCTATATTTATTCGGAAAATTATCTACCAATAATTTCAAAGAATGAGATTAAATATTATACTCTTGAAGTGAAATATTAGTTTTTTGTAGATACTACAACCCCCACCTCCCCTAGAAATTTCACACCTTTCGAAAACTCATCCAAGATAACTCTTTACCATTATGACCCTACACATGTTAGCCTATGAGTAAGAAAAAACAACTACAACTATTAACCTACCACCATTAATTACTCCTCACCCCGCACCCTCCGTATTTATTTTATATATCGTCCTATACCGCTCCATCTCTAACTACCTATACTATATTCTTAAACAAACTGATTATTTGTATAGCTATAGAATCCACACTAGACTCCACACAATCCTACAGAATTTTTTTAAAATCTTTAAATTGTCTTAGCTTAGTTGGTTCATATAAATATCCTCATCCATCTTTAGTCTTGTATTTGTATACCTCCAAGCCCACTAAATTCCTTGAACCCTTCTCCGCACCAAATACTTACCCACGAAATCCCCCTTTTTTAATTTCTACTTCTTAAACAGCAAATTTTTGCTTCTTTAAACACCAAAACTTCCCTATCCTCCCTAATTGTTGGCCCTCGAGGTTTCTACCTACTCTTTATCTTTAATTGAACTTCGGAATTATCGTCACTCCCAATATATATGTATATATAATAAGTAGTATAATAAATACAAATATCTGAACTCTCTGCCATATCAACCCTTCTCGACCCAACATAGCTAAGACGTCTATGTGGACTTATATAGAACGTATGTTGAAATGAGATCAGCCAGACATATATCGACATTGCGGCCAACAAGGATGTCATCGATGACCAGTGTTAAGACCCCTACCCCGACCGGTATGTGCTCTGCTAAAGTACATTACTCACTTCTATGACATGGCCCCACAACTGCCCTCCCCCAATCCAACGTATTCGGTCCAAGACACAAGTATGTACTTCTTATCGTCTTTTTCTTTCTTTCCATCTCCCTGTTCTCACATTTTTATCTTCTATATATATTAAGAGCAAAATGTGTGGGTGTGGGTGTGTTTGTATATCTCACAAAAACTTTCGATAGAGGCGATGGATTCTGACGAGATTGGTGTCATTTTGAAGCTGGACGCCTCGGACGACAAATATCGAAACATTGGCAAAAAAAACTTAATTCCTTCACCCTAAACTGGGTAGTTTTGTACAAGGAGTGGTAGCTTTTTTCGCCGACATTTTAACAAGTCATTGTCACTGTTGGATTGGCTTCAATTAATTTCAACGCTCTTGACTTCCGGTCGCGCGATGAAGACATCGACTAAGAGGTCAGGTCTTTTTTTTCCTCCTTCACATTACGGGTTCGAACTTGCCTGCCTATTATCACCTATTTTAACACCTCTGCCTACTGTTCTTTTGATTCCACCCACCTCGCAGCTATCACTTTTTTACACCTCCCGGGGTTTCTTACTACACCACATACACACACCAGACCACTACTGTTGTTTTGCACCCCCTCCCCCTCTCGGGGCTCCTTATTACACCACCTAAACACCCGGGCAACGCCGGGCACCTCCGCTAATTTTATATAATTGCCTTTTCCTCTCTCTTAGTTTCTCTTGTTTTCTTGATATCCGCACGTTGACCTCAATGGGTCGTATCCCATTCTCTTCTCATTTGACTTCCACCATCAGAAGACGAAACAGGGATTGTTTGCCGAAACAGTTTTAATGGACTAGTTCTGAGGTTTAAAAAATTAAAAAAAAAAGCATATGCAGCTCTACCAACGTATTGAGCACTTTTATCCTGTTTTTTTTTTTTACTACTTCAACCTCTGAGTTTATATATATATATATATATATATATTACTGGGACTCGAAAAAAAAAGCATAGGTATGAACTGTAGCCGAGCCAGTATTAGTTAACAAACGTATTTTTTCTTTACTCATAATAATAATATCCAAGATGAGAACTGAACTCCGACTCATCTAAACAATACAAAATCACTAATCTTCATCTCAAAACTTCTGTAACAAGCTTGAAAGACTCTGTTTAATTTCCCACTAATTTTAATAACGCTGAGATAAATATTTCTACGAAATTAAAACGATAGTTTCTCTCAATCAATGTAAAACAGCTGTGAGGGTTTTTTTTTTTAATAAATACAACTTTTATTAAAAGTACATTTTATTTTAAAATAATAACAATGAACAGTTAAAATTATTCCCATTATTATTTACAATACAACAAAGAAAATTACTTTTTCCCAGATTTAAATCGGGTCTTGTTGTAAAAACTAAATAAATACTTGCACACTATCTTTAAAACACTAAACACCTTTTTGATTGGGGCAACGGAATAAGTCCTAGAAAACATTGCTAGGCTAAAATAAGTTCTAGATATTGCTATTTTACGAGGGGGGCTACTTATCAAGGCCTTTAGGTCATTTGAGGATAAACGTTAATGAGTGTAAGGTGGTCAGTGACACAACAGTCTAATGATCAGTAATGGTGCGTGGAATTTGATTATTTAAGGAGCGGCTCAACGGGAACTTGTTTACATTGGACTTGAAGGCGATTATCTTGTAGTCAGCTAGAAAGCAGTCCGTGGTATAGAATTCCACAAGTGGGAAGTTCTTTTTTATAAAGAGGCGACCAATTATCAAGGACCGGAGACCACTCGAGGATAAGGATTAATGAGTGTAAAGTGATCGGTGCGACAGCAGCTCAATAATAGTTTTTGGTGGGTATTGAGCAGAACTGAACTATTTAAGGGGACGGGTTAGCAAGAATTTGTTCACATTGGATTTGAAGACAACCTTGTAGTTAGCTGGGAAATAAGCTTTGTTTATGCAAACTGCGTTTAGATTTAGGTACAATTATGAGAGGAACTATTGACAATAGTTGTAGCTAGACGGGTGCTTGCCATGAAAGTTTTGCAGGGGTACCATAGATTGAAGCTCAGTCGAGCACTTGCCATAGAAATAACGGTAAAGATAGACCTGCAGCGTCTCTTCTATGAGAAAGATGTTGCAAGGAAGAGAAAAGGACATCACCAACGAGGTTTTGATCCCTGTCAAAGCAGAAGGGAGATGCTTCCTGTTACTTCCGGTTTGTGTTAAAAATTTCAAAAAATTTCAAAAGAAACGTACTCAAATAGTTTCGATTTATTTTATCTCGGAATAATTAGTATGGTATATATTTTCTTTTTTGTCATTTTTTTTTTTTTTACATTATAAAAATATTTTAATGAAATTGAGTTTATTTAGGGAATATAAGAGTTTTATTTTGTAATTATAAAACTAATTTATAAAGCAATTTCGTGTTCAATTATAATACTGACGTTTTGGAGATAGTATCTGTTGGAAGTGATTTTCGTTAACTTTTCGACGAAAATCAATTTCATTAAATAATTTTAATTAAAATAATTTTCATGAAATATTTTGACATTCAAAAGAAAATTGAAAAAATAAAAATGATACCCACCTCCGAAAATATTTTTAAAAAAATGTATTTTGCATACTTATTTTTAGTAAACATAAACCGAAAGTAACAGAAAATGTTTTTTATATGTAGATTATTTTGGCCTAATACCGTTTTTTGTTGACCGTTTAGCTAAATGATTCGATTTCATTCATTAAATCAGTTGTTAAAGTTGCTTAATACATGCAAGTCGGCGGAGGTTTATGCTCTCAGAGTGTTTATGTCTGCATATTTACGTACATAATAATGTGAAAATTAATGCTTTGTCATGAGTTTTATTTTAATTATCTTTTTAGCCTATTTCAGAGGTTTGATGTTAATATCGCGTTCGGAAATCAGATATTGTACAGCTGGTGGACGGCACCACTCACTCGGACGTGACTTTTCTTTCACTGAGGACTGCATCACATATTTGTGTGAATGCCATTACAACGGATCATGGGATTGTCCTGGCGAACGCGCTGAACCTGCGTGTCAGCTTGAATCTGGATACAGAGATTTTAAATGTGAGAATGTAATACTTTTCTTTTGATATGAACAGCCGATGAATATGGCGTTGTCCGGATGTAAAATGAATCAAAGGATTTTAGTTAAAAGGGAAGATTGTCAAAGAAACGTAACCAAACAAATACAAAAAGAAATACAATTCTTGTGTCTTTCGTGTCATTAAAATCAACATCTAATGCTACTGATCCTTATATCTAGACTTTTTATTCCAATTTTGATCAATATTCATTGCATGATTTTGATTCTGGCAATATGTAACACTTATGGTTTAAGCTTAAGGAGTTTGAAAAGTAATTCACATTAAAGGAATATCGCTTAATCCGTATCTAATGATTATGGATTAAATTCGATGTAAATCTGAAATATTTTAATTTTCAAACGTTAGACCGTGTCCTTATTATGCTTTTTAAATCATTTTAAAATACTACAAAAAACTAAAATTTGAGAAATATCATTATTATTATTATTATTATTATTATTATTATTATTATTATTATTATTATTATTTCTCTAATACCAATTGACAAAATTTCGCAAAAATTAGATGTTTCGAAATTATCACGAGCAGCAACTACCCTGTTTAACCTCGTTTGCATAAAAATCAATTAACTATAAGCGAAATTACGATCGCTTACGCCTAGCAGCTTTGTTCAAAAGTTCATATAATGATTGCTTAATTAGTTTAGGGGTGAATCATATAGATACACATATATAAAAATATACGGATAACTAACTTTATAGATTGAGACAATCCAATAGTTGGCTCACGTTAAATAACTTTATGCTCACCTGGAAATGAGGACTTCGGGGCCCGTGGCGCAGTTGATAGAGCCGTTGAAGCTGTACAGTTCCAGGGTGAGCATTATCTGAAGATAACGGTTTCAATCCTAACCAAAGCCGGCCAGAGGATTACTTGACCAAACCGTGGTGAGACGACAACAACTATGGAAGGCAGTAATTATTGAAGATACAGTTGAAGATTCAGCCTTCCTGTCCCGTCACGGTTAACAACCTGACGAAGGCCAAAGGAATAGTTGGCCGAAACGTCGTTAAACAATAATCATAAAAGATTAGGATAATAATTCGCAAATAAATAAAATATGAATACTACAGTAAACTATACATCATAACTTGAATCAGATTATACTAAACTAGAGGATTTAGATTTGTAAGTGCAAATATACACGCCTACGACACAGCTATTGTCTTGATCTGTGTTTTTCTTATTCTTGCATTTGTCATTTCGACTTAACTGAAAAACGGATCTAATATTGTTAATACTTATGCAAAATTGCACTGCCTGCTCTAAAAACCAATTGTATTAAAACAGTTTTTCATGGTATCACGGCTATTCAGGGTGACTAGAGGTGGAAAATATTTTTATACTGATATTTCAAAGACGTCAGGTCGAGCATGTTTGTCTAATTTCTTTCTATTTAATTTAATTTTGATATGCAAATCTTCTTTTTTCTAACACACACACATAACATATTACTAGAAAAAGACGATCATTAACCAAAACTTTTACCAAAAGTGACTAAAATAAGTCTCGTTTTCTTTTATCATATAACAGTCGCTTGAATATCTGTAAAAAATAAAAATATATGTGATAATATCTCGCGTATGCGTGTTTCTCGTCTTTACGTTGCTTACGTAATATATATTTTTCATTCACTAATAATCGAATACTTATTGAAATAAAAAAAAATCCATAGGGTATATACTAAAATTGATCTTTTTAAAATCCTACCTAAAAATAATTTAATTATAGAAATTAAATTCACTACAACAAATTCCAGCTTCTTCGTCAACAAGTAAGCCATTTTACTGTTTATTATAGATAAAAAAAATACTGACTTCTTTGTGACCTCTTGAAGATTGAAATAAGCTCGGAATTATCTAAACTGCTGAATAGAACGTTATTCCTGGCTTTACAATTATTGAAAACAAAACTCCATTCTATGTTTTTTTAACAGAGATTAATACAATATTATATTAAAAAAAATAGTTTTAGGTTTATTCAATTTAGTTTAATCAATAATTTAATAACAAGATAATACATTAATAATTATAGTTAACTTTCAAAAATCATATTTATAATATATTTATATATGTAAAAGAAAGATAATGTCATAATAAAAAAGGCAAACATAAATAAAAGTCGGAAACCTCTAGACAACGTCGATTAGATAGTATATCATACCTATTGGTGCACGATTTCTATTAATAGTAAACCTTTGTATTTTTCCTCTTCAGCTCCCAATCAAAAGATGGTGGTCATCATCAGCAATAACTTAAGATCCTGTGTTGCGAGAGGGAACGAATATCCACGTGGGCGTCCGTTTTACTTCATGGATGGATGTATCAGGTACAATTGCGATTGTCGCTCCGATGGATCATGGGAATGTCCAGCCAAGAGAGCTGAAAACACGTGCCAACCTGAAAAGGATAGAAAGCCTATAACTGATCGACCACCCGTACCAACGACAAAAAGTACGTAAACATTATGCTACACAATAAGATTAGAGCTGGACTATAACTTAAATAGATCAACTATACGGGACCATGTCTAGAAGAGCACTATGTAGGGAGTTGAGATGTGATATGTGTGTTCTAATTACATTTTAATTTCAAAGTGCAAGTATAGTCAGAGAAGCAGGAAACAGGCAAGGAATTCCAAAGTCTAGCAGTTGCAGGGTAGAAACTATTAAAGTAGAAGGCTTTCCGACATCTAGAAACCGCTAGAGTGGAGAGGTAGGATTTTGTTACTTATTGAGATAATCGGGATATTTACATCCAGGGGTTAGGAGAGCTACGACTTCATCGGAGCACATTCCATTAAAATATTTGTAAAACAAGCACATTTTGTCGATCAGACAGTGATTGGAACATGGGTGATAGTGTGGACCTATTAGAGTGGGAATTCGTTTGGAGGAATTCTTCGACAAGGTAGGGAGACTAGTGGTTGATGCACCAGCCGAGCTGTCGCAACAATACTTCAGTGTTAACATGCATAAAACGAAATCAACCATTTTCTTTTGAAATCAAGAAAAAAAAAATGCGAAATTTAAATATTTTGTTTGTAAGGCAGTTCGAGTGATGTTATTTGTTATACTTTTTTAGAAAAATATTTTCTCCTCCATTTAATCTTACTTCCATTTTCAACATTGATGAAAAGTTTATGTTTTAATATGTACGTCCTTTGTACTGATAGATGATGATGATGATGATGATGATGATGATGATGATGATGATGATGATGATGATGATGATTTTTTTTCAGCACATACAAACACAACAGTAGTGAGTACAAGAATCAGATTGAACGAATGCACAGCCGGTGGTCTCAAGTTCCCGTTAGGGGTTCCATTTACTTTTGACGACGGTTGCTTTCGATTTAACTGCCACTGTCATCCAGATGGATCATGGGATTGTCCATCGGAACGTTCCGAATATATTTGTCGCCTCAGACCTGGACAACGAAAAATTAAAGGTTTGTATTTCGTTGTTTGTTAAAAGAGTACTCATATACAAATTCTCCCATCCCACTACACACATTGATGCTTTTCTCGAATTGTTGATGAGTACTTGTTTAGAATTAATTAAAAAAATGTTTAAAAGATTATTATTAATCTGCACTACACAAGTACCCTTCAATGAACCCAACGTTAACACATATACCCAAATAGATGAAATGGCAATGGGATCAGTTCTTAGACCGACCCAAAGTGAATTCTACATGGCTGATCTAGAGAACAAAATGTTTAAAAATAACATAAAGCCTCCAATATATATATACGGTAAGTGGATGACATTCTTATTTTAGCTGAAAATGATAAACGGATATACCAACTAAAAAAAACAAGAATCCAATCCTTATGTTCACATTAGAATTGAATAATAATAATAATAATAATAATAATAATAATAATAATAATAATAATAATAATAATATAAAATTTCGTTTCTTGAAGTCCTTATTGATACGCCCACTAATACTTATAACACCACTGTATATAAATAAAAACAACGAGCATAAACTCCAGCCTCCTGAACTTTAAGAGTGAGTACCAACGAGTACAAAATAGCCATAATTAAAAGTGTATTAAATCGCGCTAAAATATCATCCACAAAAAAGCACTACACATTGAAATAAAAAAAAGAAACAAGTACTCATTAACAATCACTTTCCGAATTACATTGTTGATGCACAAATACAACGAATGTTACAACCCCTTGAAATGCAAACTCCATTAATGTATTTTACCCAAATCAAATGACACCTGACTTCAAGATAAAAGAAAATGCAATTAAAATGTAGTGAAAAAATTCAAATGCTCTCTGGGAAAATGTAACTCAAAAAATAAATATATGAATCATAAATACATTGGACATACAACGACAACGTTCTCTCGAATCGAATCACCATGCATTTAAACAATACTAGCGCTATCTATCAACAGAACCTGAAGATGATTCGTGGACGAATCAAAAGCGCTTGTGAGAGTAACAACACTGAAACCTTTATTATTATTTTTGATTTTGATATAATAAAAAATTATCCGGAAAATCGAAAAATTTAAAAAAAAAAAAGAATCATAAAGCAAAGTGTCTCCGTTGCATTTAATAACTTTGCTAGAATATATATATATATATATATATATATATATATATATATATATATATATATATATATATATATATATATATATATATATAAATACGCTCTTACATTTCGGATTTTCCTTTTAATTGAGCACTCTGCTGGATTTCTTTTTCCAAAAAAACTAATCATATATATATATATATATATATATATATATATATATATATATATATATATATATATATATATATATATATAAAATTTGGAGTTTTTGTATTTAAATTTAATTTAGAAAAATATAATTTTCTAAATACAAAAACTGTAAATTTTTCTTTGCTCTATCCAGTATATTGAGCAATTTTATTATAGTATTTCGAAGTCTAATGCTTTTCATCAGAGTAAGAGAGAAGATGCTAGGTAACATATAGGGATGCGACGTCTAGCGATACTTACATTAGGAGCGAAATAATGGTGTAATGAGAGATAAAATATTGAAACTGTCTGTTGAGGGAATGCGATAACTAAATTGATCTCTGTGATATTGGAGGAGGAGTATAACTTTTATTATATAATGAAGGTAGATGCATAGCATGTCTGCTATGGTGGGTCCAATATATCCGTGCAATATGCTTAACTAAACTCTCGGGGGGAATATAAGTTAAGTGATTGAAAGAGAATGATATTTAATCATATGTATTAACGGGTTATATCTAGGGGGGTATTCTTGGTCTGTATATTTTAGTGAGGCATCAGAATTATAACTTTGTTTTTAAATGAAGTATAAAATATTAGGAATAAAATGATAAAGTGAGTGGATAAATTATAAAGGATACAATATAAAAACAATTTTTCGTGAATAAGATAAAGGATAAAGATAAAAAAAGATAAAGAGATGATAGAATACGGGGATAAAATACAAAGAAATATGGGATAAAAAAAATATAAAAATTATAAAATAATAATATATAATAACGGTATATGATATACAAATTTATTAAATATAAAATAATAAAAAGTAGATATAAAAAACATAAGCAATCAAATAAGAAAACTAAAAATAAAAAAATAAAATAAATGAAAATACGACAGCAAGGAAAACTTTACAGGCGGAGAAAGTTTTTAAAAGGCAAAGGAGTAGAATTGTTATCCAAAGTTATTTATGTTTTTGTTGAGTGCAAAGCAATGTTGAAACATTTTTTTAATATTAATAGATAAATGGCAAATAAAGAAATGGCAAAAACACAAGAAGATGACCTCCAATCTGTAGTGGAATGTGGACATAAATAGATGGTTACATTCAATGCTGCCAAGACTAAACTGGTTTCCTTCAATAATTACAAGAAACCTTCTCTGCCACCAATAGCAATAGCCAGTGACTCCCTGTCTGAGAGTACATCTTTCAAACTGCTTGGCCTAACGTTCACCGAACCATGAGTTGGAACAATTATATTGAAAACATTGCTAGGGCCGCTGCGAAGAAGGTAGGCTCTCTCTACCGTGCTAGAAAACTACTGACACCTGAAAGTATCCTGTACCTCTATAAGGCCACCATTCGCCCATGTATGGAGTATTGCTGTCATATTTGGGCTGGTGCGTCTGCTGCTAGTCTCTCGCTCCTAGACAAGGTTCAAAAGAGAGTCGTCAATCTGATAGGCCCTGAACTGGCATCTAAGCTTCAGCCTCTGTCCCATCGACGAAACGTTGCACCCTCTGCCTGTTTTACAAGTATTTTAATGGTGAATGCTCTGACGAACTGCAGACACTTGTGCCCCCACGACGTAGACACCTCGACAAACCCGACAGCCAGCTAAATCCCACCACAGTAGAGATCACTAGATGTAAAAGATCTTTCTACTCCAGTAATTTCTTCCCCAGCACCGCGAGACTCTGGAATTCCATCCCAGGTCGCTGCTTCCCTAACTCTACTGACATGCAGAAGTTCAAGTGTAACGTGAACCGACATCTTGCTGTCCAAATCCCAACATAGTGTCCCAGTAGCCCCCTACACAAACGTGGCAATGTGCCTTGTTTGGGGTGAAAATGTAATTAAAAAAAAAAGATAAACAGAAGCTCTGCTGTGTGAAATACTGTCTCTATCCAGTTGAAATGGTGATTCAGGGTGACGTGTTGCGGTTGATGGAAATTTTGAAATCTTTTAAAGCCGGAATGAAAATGTAATGAATAAATATTACCTCACTTTTTCGGACAAAAATGGTTTGAATCAGCAATTAAATTCGATATGTTGTTTGTGGTTCCAAATTTTTCACGTCTGGAGTTAAAATACGTTGGTCCATGGTGGATGATATAAGTATTTCTGAGTTCAAGTGTAAATATAAAAAAAGATCAAGTAATGTTATAGTTACTTCTAGGAATAATCCTTGGTCATACATAAGTAGATACCAACATTTTGGGAATACAATTGTGGCGCAATTCGGAACTGAAGTAAAAGATGTGAAGCATCAACAACTATGAAAATGAAGATAACAATCCGCAATAAAATGAATACACAAACTATGAAGCCTCATCTCAAAGGATTCAATAATAATAATAATAATAATAATAATAATAATAATAATAATAATAATAATAATAATAATAAATGATATAATATATCATTTGTTATCAATGAAAAAAATCTTTTACTATCAAACATTTTACAATACTCTATATAATATTTCAATATGAAATAATTTTAAATATGATTCAATATTAAATGGCTTTCAATATTTGTTCAATATCAAATATTTTTAATATCAAATATCTTACAATATATTTCAATATCAGATATCTTTCAATATGCTCTCAATATGCTATAATATCTTACAATAGCGAGTATCTGTCAATGTTTTTACTATTTTTCAATATCGAATATCTTTTAATATCAAATATCTTACGATACATTTCAATATCAGATATCTCTCAACATGCTCTCAATATGCTAAGTATCTCTCAATATGCTATAATATCTTCCAATAGCGAGTATCTGTCAATATTTTTAATATTTTTCAATATCAAATATGTTATACGTGTTATTTGTATTCAGGCCCGAGTAAAAGCATGAAAATCGTTGTGAGTGATAACGCTAACGCTTGTGCTGTGGAAGGCAAGGAATATCCATTGGGACGTCCATTCTCATTGTATGATGGTTGTATTAAATACAACTGTGACTGTCGTACTGATGGATCTTGGGAATGTCCAGCGGTAAGTGCCGAAGATAAATGCGGAGATGAGCACGGGGTAAACGCTACTCGAGAGGAACATCCACACATGAAAAGTGAGTTTTCTTTTAAGTTTTATTACAGGGAGACGTTGGAAAAAGAATGAGATTAAATATTTTACTAGGAAAAACAATAAAAATGGGGGTTATTGAAACGTTTTAAGATAACGATATTTCTAATGATGGTGGATATTTTTGAAAATATTTTCCATCGATTTGCAGATAGATAGCAAAAAATTATTCCTATAATAGTTTTGCTAATAGAGTAATAGATTTTTGAAAAGAGACGGTAGGAAAGCAACAGCGTAAAACGTTATAAGAAAAATAGAATTAGAATAATTCGATAATAAAAAAAAACATATTAGTTTAAGGGACTATCAGATTAAATATTTAACATAATTTGCTCAGTAAATTGATATGTATTAATATCAATATGTGTAATGCTTCTAAACGGTTAAATTACAAAAAAATATCATTTTAAAATTTGGCTATCTAAACATAACGAACAAATAAAGAAGCAAATCAAACAAATAATTGATCGTCTTACAGGTTTCACTTTAATCTTAATAATTAAAACATATTCATTTCTTTATACTGTTTCATTGAGGTGAATTTTAACAGTTTAAACAATATCGAAGTGTTTCATAATCTATATGATATAATAAGAACAATATAATAATGAATAATTGAAAATGTTCAGAAATCTATTTTTCTTTTCTTATCTCTCTCTCTCTCTCTCTCTCTCTCTCTCTCTCTCTCTCTCTCTTTATAATGTCTCGATTCTACCAATACTTTATAAGTAAAGAAGCAGAGCATGAATTTAATAAATAGAATGAAATGTTTCTATTTATTTTTTTTTAAATCGTGTATGACGTTATCTACTCGGAATATTTTCAGCTGATATGAGGACTACAGTTGTTGCGGTCGGCACTGACATAAGTGAATGTAAAGTCAATAACAACCAATATGCTTTGGGGCGTTCATTTTCCTTTGTTGAAGACTGTTTCCGGATGAACTGTGAATGCCATTCTGACGGATCATGGGAATGTCCATCTGAACGATCGGAATACATTTGCCAACTTAAACCTGGCCAAAAAATTGTAAGAGGTGAGTTAAAAGGAATGAAATATTAACCGATTTATTCGTCCCCCGACAAAAGGAGAGGGGACCTGTAAATTCACCCTTGTCCGTTTGTCCGTTCATCTGCCCGCACTTTTCTCAATAACCACGCCTTCGAATGTTTTTGAAATTTTGCAAAATATTAAACAAGTAAAAAAGTAACAGAACAGATTTTCCGGGAAAACTCCGATTGCCCTCCTAGGGATGGCTTTCGGGTTAAAATGGCTAAAATTGACACTTTTGTGCTTATTAAAAAAGAATTTGATGCATTGGATTTTTATAAAACTTTCTAAAAAATTGTAACTAACTGATTTCTATATAATTTTGTCTATACTACGCGATAACTCTTGGGTGTGTCCCAGGGGCTCTTTTACGGCTAATAAAAACACTCCATTTTTGGGACTATTTTACCATATTTGGGACTCAATGAGGGGGCAATTCTGAACTTAGCCATTTTTATGCCTCATTCACTGTGCACTCACGAGGGGCCATGCATACTTAACTTGTTATTTTTTAAATTAGATTCATTCTCGCAGACATCTAATATAATTTTTTTTTTTTACTTTTAAATGGACTGTTTTGAGTTTTTTCTTGAATTTCAGAGATTTTTTCACTAAATACTAAATACTAATCATTAAACGTAATAAATTAAAAAAATAATAATTGCTCGATTCCGCCTTACACCATGGGTTTCAAAACACCTATATTCACGCGCCCAACAATTCAGTTTTACGAATCAAAAGTATAAAAACCGTATTTTATCAACTCAATACATTTTATCTTAAGAGGGTCCAATCTCAGCTTTTAACTGTGGAACTACCTATGCATTACAGCTTTTAAAGCGATAACAAATCTTTCAAAACACAGTGATATTTTTTGAAAGGAGGAGGGGTAATAATTATAATTTAATAATCAAATATTTATATCCACAGGTGAGCGCGAAATAGAGTCGCGCCAATGAGGAGAGGAGGTGCGTACACGTGACTAGTGTATCGACCTCTCACTGATTGATCCTTATATTTTGACACCTACGTGTAAAGAGGTATCAAATATAGGCTTTAGTGGGCCATTTTTTAGTTCTGATTTTCAGAAGAAGGGTGAAACGGACGATGGAACATGAGCGAAAAGGGAATATGATTTTTAATAGAAAACTTTAGAAATTAGTATTGTTTTGCAGTGGAATTGGAAATTATATTTGCACTGTAATCAAAAGAGTACCAGTTAAAACATTCTGCTGAGAAAACTTAAAAAAAAGGATATACAACAGGATTAGTTACATTTAATGTTCGTCAATTTGTACGTCCGTGAAATGAATATTCATTAAGTTGTACTGAGAAATGTTGTTGAGTTTCTTGAATTTTGTTTCATGTTTCCGTCTGTATTGTTGTATCTTGACGTTGGGGTTTATGGCAATGAATTTGATGTTTTCCGTGTATTTTTTCGGAGATTATAATGGATGACCCTCGTATAGCATGTAGAGTTTTCTCCACTGGTTCATTTTTAATCATTGAAACATATGCAGAAGTAAAGGTTCGTTTCAGCGATGTAACACCACTCTTTAAACTTTACCAAAAGCCAAAGAACGATAAAAAAAAATAATGTTTTCATGTGCCGGTATTTTTTTTAAATGAATGAGGAAAATCCCTGATTTAAACTATTGTTTGCATTAAAATTGAATAGTAAGTAGTGCAGAATCAGTTCTGATTGTGCAACTCGCAGATATTAACTCTTACTTTTTAAGGAGTAACGGTTAATCCTAACATCTATTATATCCTCCTTAATGTTATGCAACTATTTTCCTCTTTGGGGGGGGGGAAGTGGGAGTAGTACTCATTCATTATGATAAGATCCTCTACGTCATTAGCTTCTTCTTTGGGAGGTCAGTGTATGTATTTCGTTTACCATTATGTAATGTTCGTAGTTTCACAAAATTGTTGACTGAAGGAAATATATATATATATATATATATATATATATATATATATATATATATATATAGAGAGAGAGAGAGAGAGAGAGAGAGAGACAGAGAGAGAGAGACAGAGAGAGAATTTATATATATATATATATATATATATATATATATATATATCTCGATTCCAAGCCACATCTGTTTATAGCAATTACATAACAATAATATGAATCTTAGCGTATTTCTATGATAGTGATTAATAAAAATGAGTTCGGCGTATTTTTAGTATATAAATATCCTTGGCCGGACATGTGTATATACCTTTCAGCTAAAGGCCGACCTTTTGCTTAACTTTGTCACGTTAAGTGTTAAGTATGAAATTGAATATAATATTTGAAAGAAGAAATTACATTTCGAAGCCAAGGCTTATGTCGTTACTTCCTGCTTTTGATGCGTAATATTAATCGTAATTTACTTCTCTCATTTTATTATTGCTATTGCATTGAATTTTTCAGCATTGTTCAAGCGGCTTGAGTCAATAACTAACTTTTAAGCAATCGAAATATTTTTATATGGACACAGAATAGTAAAGGAAACTAAAGAAATGAGGCTCTTTTTATAATACAACAATTAAATATCCATTTGCGTCATGTGTATATTATATTCTCGATTTTTTAGGTTAAAAACTAGAGAATATATATATATATATATATATATATATATATATATATATATATATATATATATATATATATATCGGGAAAATTATTAATAATAGAGGATTGATTCAATAATAATACATACGCAATCTGCATAAATTAAAATATCATGTTTAAGTGTATTGTACGACTGGACAACGTTGCCCAGTCGTTTATATATATATATATATATATATATATATATATATATATATATATATATATATATATATATATACAGAGAGAGAGAGAGAGAGAGAGAGAGAGAGAGAGAAAGAAAGAAATAGATGAGAGGTTTAAAAGAGCAGAGTTTCAATTAATGTATGAATAATTTAAAAGTTCTGTGCCCGAAGTACTGCAGAAATATGGTAAACTCAATAGACGTATTTGCCTAGGGCTATATTAAACAGAGAATAAAAGATAACTATTTGTGAAATTATAAATCAGCTTCAAAAGGAGAAACAAAATAAAATCCGGATTTCATTCTGTTTCTTCTTTTGAAAACTGATTTATAATTTCACAATTATTTATCTTTTATTTTCTGTAATATACAGTGCCGGCAAAAAGAAAATCTGCACTTGTAATTTTTTCCAAAACTGCAAATTTAAGCTACATTTAATATAACTGTTTAAACAACCAATACCTAATTTGATTCGCCGTTTATTCCTCTATAATTTTACCTGTTTATATTTGACTTTCAATGGAAATATTCTAGTGTTCACGTCAATTAAAAAAAAAAATAACTTCAAATTAAGGAGGCTAAAAGAAAGTCCGCGGCAACAAATTCACTTAAAACCAGCTTAAATTATCGCCCCTAAATCAGTTTAAAATATCCACCAACGGGCAACAAAGCATCTCTAATCGTAATTGTTGTTGTTCCAGGTTATACAATGTAACATTTAGTCCACATTCCACGACTTTCTCTTAGTGATTGTCAGGAGCTCATTAATTTCCACCTTTCTGGTTTATCCAATCGAGAAATTGTCTGCAGATTGAAATGTGATGAGAAAACGGTACGAATGACTGTGCAAAAGCATCAAAACACCGGCAGTGATGGTCGTACTAGAGTTACTTCTAACAGAGGAGACAATGCTATCAATATCTGCAGCCTAAGAAACAGATTTGAACCGGCTCCCCAAATCCAACAACATTGCAATATTGTTAAAAAGTGCTCTCTTTCTACTGTCAAGAACAGATTAAAGGGATTTAATTTGCGAGGATATGCGGCAAGACGCAAGCCAATGATTTCTGTAAAGAACAGAAAGCGTCGTCTAGACCTCGTCAGATGCAATGAAGATCATGACTCTTCAAATTGGTAAAAAGTGATTTTTAGCGACGAAAGCAAGTTCAATAGGCTAGACAGTGGTAGTGAGCAGTATGTACGTCGGAGGAAAGATGAAGAATTTAATCCTAGGTGCTCAGTGTCAACGCTGCAAGGTGGTGGAGGTTCAGTTTGATGTGGGGCATTATTAGTACGAATGATCGAGGGCCTATAGTTCGCTTGCAAGGTCGAATGAATTCGACCAACTACATTAATATGTTGACTGGGCCTTTTCTACCCTACTTTGGTCGGAATTTGGATGATAATTCCATCTTCATACAGGATAATCCTCCCATTCACACAGCTGGCAATGTGAAGAGCTTCCTTGAAGAGCATGATATTTCGTGTTTGGATTGGCCTGCACAATCTCCGACCTCAATCCTATCGAAAACCTATAGCATTATATCAAGCAACAACTACGCAATGATAAAATTTCAAATTTGGAAGAAATTTGGACAAAAATTAAAGAAAATTGGGATGCCCTTTCTCCGGAGTATTGCTGCAGTCTAATTCAAAGAATTCCCAAAAGATTGCAGACTATCAATTTGCAGAAGGGCTATGCTACTAAATATTAACTAGTTCATTGTGTTCCTGTTGTATTTTTGTTGCATTAATGTGCTAAAGTTACATTTAAATAACAATTTTCCATTGTGCGGACTTACCTTTTGCCTCCTCAGTTTGAAGTTATTTTTTTTTTAAATTGACGTGAACACAAGAATATTTCAATTAAATGTAAAATATGAAATAAGGTAAAATTATAGAAGAATAAAAGGCCAATCAAATGGTGCATAGTTTGTTTAAACAGTTACATTAAATCTAGCTTAAATTTGCAGCTTTTGAAAAAAATTAAAAATGCGGACTTTCTTTTCCCCCCTGTGTATACACATATATATATGTGTGTGTGTGTGTGCGTGTGTGTGTGTGTGTGTGTGTGTGCGTGTGTGTGCGAGAGAGAGAGAGAGAGGGGGGTAAGTAAAATCTAATAAACCTATACACACATAGGTGCATGTATGAATCTCTACATATACGTACTTACATTTTAGTGAGGCTAACAAAACTTTTGTACCATTGTTTTGATAAAGATAACAGAACTTTCCAATTACCCCTTTTCATAAGGGCACAAGACTTCAGAGACCCGTCTTTTTTTATATGACTAAAAAGACTTTCAAACCATCTCTATACAATGAGAAAATAAACAGAGATAAAATGAGGCAGACACATTTCTCACATAACAATGCAATCGTGTAAACACTTCAATTTTCACAATTCTTACACTGTTTGTATTTCATTCCTACTTTTCAGGTCCAAGCAGAAAATTGACCATTGTACATAGCGATTACGTGCGGGCTTGTAGTGTGATGGGTAGTGAATACCCGTTGGGTCGAGCGTTCAACTTCGTGGACGGTTGCATCGAATATCATTGTACCTGTCATTTGAATGGATCATGGGAATGCCCCGCCAAAGACGCCGAGGAGATATGTAAACCAGATCGAGAGAGAGAGCCGGAAATTGATGAATCTCGAACCGTCCATCAAAGCATCGCAGAACGAAGTGAGTTGCGTAAAAGAATACTTGTTTAACATTATTTCTGAATTCATCCACTTCATTCTCATATTTTTCCTATTTACAATGCCTTCCCACAGAACAGAGTTAGACACCAGAGTCATTTTTTAATGTGGAGAAAAGGAACAAAAAATAAAAATTGTTTCAGTCGTGAAGGATTTCTCCATTCTTATATTGTTCTACACTAGTGTTATTTTTTAGTTGATTGTGCAATTTGTTCTATAAACGTATTTCTATATTAGAAAAACACATAATAGTTTTGGAGAATTACTTTTTGAAATCTTCCGAGTCAATTAATTTTACATAAAATATCTATTATTATAATGATATGAATCACTAGTCTCTTGTTTTTTTTTAAATTTTTTTTTTTTATTCACGCTACGACATTTTAGCCGAAGTAGACTCCGGTTTTCTTAAGGTACACTTTTCATAGAAAGCTTATTCAAATTCGGCGATATTTATGCCGAACTCGGGAATCAATACGTAATTTCGAGCTGAACCCGTTATTTATTTTGATTGTTCTTATTCTGTCAACTATGACCAGATAAAAGTATTAATTATATGTTATTCTTAATTATTGTTTGTATAAAACATTAATTTTTAAATCCCCGGAACATTATTACTTAGAAGTGATTAATAATCAACGCATTTAACCATTACATCATAGGCTCACATGTACAATTCTACTCTGAATGTTGGGATCCTTAAACCTTATCTTGTTCAGATGTGCAATATTACTACGTATTGGAAGAAACTATTTCTACTATTAAACATTTAGCAGATTAAATAAAAGGTTCAGTTTAGTATTGCTTCCGGATTTCCGAGTTTGATTAGAAGGTTCACAAGTTCTAAAAGACGCACCTGAAGAAGGCCGAAGGTTATATCGGTCGAAGCGTTTTGAATACAACAAACAGGATGAGGATAGTAAGGCAAATAATACACATAATACAAATGTTCGATTGTCATATAAACAATTTCGAAACGATTCCTAAAAATTTGCTGTCCGATTGTTTTCAGCTGATTCAAAGGCGATCGTCATCAAATCCCGGGCGAAACCACGCCACTGCGAAGCGCATGATGCTAAATACCAGCTCGACCGTCCATTTTCCTACACTGAAGGTTGCTACCGACACAACTGCGATTGTAATTCCGACGGATCGTGGCAATGCTTATCTGAGCGATCAGAATACATTTGTCCGCATGAATCTGGACGAAACATATACAAAGGTACGTAGGAGTCATAAACGAAGACTTTTTTTTCTCTTACGGAAAACGTGCTGTCAGATAAGGCTGTCTGATGATATTGGCTTCCTTAGATAAAAAGTATCTAACACTAATGTTTTTTTTTTTGCTTTTCTATCCATTTTTAAAACTTAATTATATTCTGCAAAAAAAAAAAAAATTAAAAACAGCCCATCTTTTCTCCTCTTTTTTTTCGTTCCCCTTTTCTCTTTACAAAACAACCAAACCAAACACAATGGATAAATATTTAAAGATATAAACAACTTCAAACATAAAACTTTTTTTTTTCAAAATTACTGGATTCGGCATTAAATAACCTGAAAAATATATGCCGTAAAAAAAAAACAACCAAAGCAATCTTACAGAAAATGTCCTTGCTAAATGATTCTGATCAATCAGCTTGCAGGGCGCATTTATTGCACTTGTCCTCTGAAGAACTTCTTCAGCCCATTTAGAAATCACAATCAGTTAGCAAATAGAATCATGAAAGTAACGAGGAAAGAAATTCCTTCTCTTCCCCCCTCTCTCTCTCTCTCTCTCTCTCTCTTTCTCTCTCTCTCTCTCTCTCTCTCTCTCTCTCTCTCTGTTACACATACACACATACACACTCTTTCTCTCACTCGCCCTCTCCATCTTGCCCATGTCCATTGGACGCGCCAACGTCGATGATCTTCGGCTGAAGATAACTGCTAGCCGACTTAAAAAACTTTCTTTTCTTCCACTAAAATATTTTTTATGTTTTATTTTTCGTTCCATGCGACGTTTTCGCAATGAAGAACACATATATACCTTTTCACTTGTCTTTTGCATTCTTTTTACTTTTCTTTTAATATTTCAACGTTTCTTATCGGTTTGCTTGGCTTTGAAAAGAAACAGCATAAAAAAAAGAAAACAAAGCGAATCTACGAATGTCATATGATAAAAAATACAGATGGCGGGTAAAACGCATCCTTGTTATCATAATAACCATGTAACTTTTGATTATTTCTATGTGTATGTTTGTTTGATTTTGAGTAACTTTCATGAAACAAACAAATACCAAAAGATGTTCTTTGTATTTTTAATATTTTTTTTATTAAAATTAAAAAAAACAAACACATTTTTTCATAAAGCAACATAACATTGCTATCTTAATGTTTTTATGTCCTTTCCGTGTGTAATCCGACTAGATTTTCCTCCGCAATAAACGGTCATAGATTTGGTTTGGATGAATTCTGACCATTTTCTGACACAGTTTTTTCGTTTGCATGCAGTACATAATCGCTATATTCGCACCAGCATAGATTATTTCATCTAATTCTGTCTGGGATTGGCAACATCTTCGCCTTCATGATATATATTTTAAATATAAAACAAAAACAGGCGACAACTTTGCCAATTTATTTGTAACTATAAAAAGAGTATCAACGTGGACTTTATAAAGAATTAATGTATTTTATACAGTTGAGAAATATGTAATTAAATTTAACGTTAAAATAAACGACTCGCTTGAATGTGCCACATTCAAATGAACTGAAGGTTCTTTGGGTGCAGGCTGGCTGGTGATCACATTCAAAAGGGGGGAGCGACATATTTATCAGCGTCTTCACATGACAAACCCAGCTTTAAAATATATGACGGATAAAGAAGTTTTACATCCAGCCCGCGAAGTGTCTGTTGATTGCTCATGAAGAATTCTCTGAACCAATCAAATGTAATTATTTTGGAATACAAGGGAGTTAATTAATTGTAATAGTGAAAAAATGGCGATAATTGTATTGGTGAACTAAGTGTTACATCGCATTATGCTTTATACTGGTAGATTTATAAGGGATAATTCACTACAAGTTCGTTCTGGACAGTCGAGTAATACAAGGACAATCTCTACTCTAGCTGTTGAAAAGAATGCATGCCATTGTAAAGAAAAAATCTAAGAGATATTGGTTAACAGAAAGTTAACAAAACAACATTAGACTAAATATGCTCAAACGACCTGAAATAAATCCCGTAGTTTCTTCTGAGTATTTTTACTTAGTTTATTCCATGAGTATTTGTAATATATAGGAAGGAAATACAAGCAAAGCAGATCCATGCGCGTTAATATATTCGGCATCGACGCGAAATAACTGACAGAAATATGATGCTGAAACGCGATGACCTCTAATTTCAATGACTGCTTTTGTTCTCACTTGATTCGTATGACATTTTATGCTTTGAAAAATCATCATCCGATCGGCCGTGAAGATGTGGTTCGAAATATAAAGGGTGATTAAATGTTGCCTACTGTAACAATAGTTAAGAAAATGAAGACTTATCAGCTTAAAAAAGCGTGGACTGTTTCACCTAATTAGCATTTTGGTACTTTTGCACTTTGTGCACTGGTCTTCCGTAAATGTTGGCTCGGCCTCGATCGGCAGTTGATGTAAACCGTCGGAATATGCCAAGCGTTGATCAAGTTGATTAGCCATTAAAAAAAGCAATAACTAACGTGTTTAACCAATAAAAATTGAAGCAGATGGCTTTCAATAAATTGATAGGAAAAATAGTTTTCAATCACGCACAAATTTAATAAGTTTAACCTTAGCTTAAAACTTAACTCTAAACCCTAACCCTAACCATAAAAATATTAGTTTATAATAACGCACAAGTTTAATCTGCCCAACCCTAACCTTAATCCTTTCCCTAAAAAACGTATTTCTACTTATTTACACATAAGATGTTTTAAAAAATGTATTTCTACTTATTTACACATAAAAATAAAAACTTGTATTTCTACTTATTTACACATAACATTTTAAAAAATGTATTTCTACTTATTTACACATAACATTTTAAAAAATGTATTTCTACTTATTTACATAACATTTTAAAAAATGTATTTCTACGTATTTACACATAACATTTAAAAAAATGTATTTCTACTTTTTTACACATAACATTTTTTAAAAATGTATTTCTACGTATTTACACATAACATTTTAAAAAATGTATTTCTACTTATTTACACATAACATTTAAAAAAATGTATTTCTACTTATTTACACATAAAATAAAAAAAATGTATTTCTACTTATTTACACATAACATTTTAAAAAATGTATTTCTACGTATTTACACATAACATTTTAAAAAATGTATTTCTACTTATTTACACATAACATTTTAAAAAATGTATTTCTACGTATTTACACATAACATTTAAAAAATGTATTTCTACTTATTTACACATAAAATTAAAAAATGTATTTCTACGTATTTACACATAACATTTTAAAAAATGTATTTCTACTTATTTACACATAACATTTTAAAAAATGTATTTCTACTTATTTACACATAAAATTAAAAAATGTATTTCTACTTATTTACACATAACATTTTAAAAAATGTATTTCTACTTATTTACACATAAAATAAAAAAATGTATTTCTACTTATTTACAAAAAAAATTAAAAATGTATTTCTACTTATTTACACATAACATTTTAAAAATGTATTTCTACTTATTTACGCATAAAATTTTTAAAAAATGTATTTCTACTTATTTACACATAACATTTTTAAAAAAATGTATTTCTACTTATTTACACATAACATTTTAAAAATGTATTTCTACTTATTTACACATAACATTTTTAAAAAATGTATTTCTACTTATTTACACATAAAATTTAAAAAATGTATTTCTACTTATTTACACATAACATTTTAAAAAATGTATTTCTACTTATTTACACATAACATTTTTAAAAAATGTATTTCTACTTATTTACACATAACATTTTTAAAAAATGTATTTCTACTTATTTACACATAAAATATTTAAAAAAATGTATTTCTACTTATTTACACATAACATTTTTAAAAAATGTATTTCTACTTATTTACACATAAAATTTTTAAAAATGTATTTCTACTTATTTACACATAAAATTAAAAAAATGTATTTCTACTTATTTACACATAACATTTTAAAAAATGTATTTCTACTTATTTACACATAACATTTTTAAAAATGTATTTCTACTAATTTACACATAAAATTTAAAAATTGTATTTCTACTTATTTACACATAAAATTTAAAAAATTGTATTTCTACTTATTTACACATAAAATTTAAAAAATGTATTTCTACTTATTTACACATAAAATTTTTAAAAATATATATTTCTGCTTATTTACACATAAAATTTAAAAAATGTATTTCTACTTATTTATACATAACATTTAAAAAATGTATTTCTACTTCTTTACACATAAAATTTTTAAAAATATATATTTCTGCTTATTTACACATAAAATTAAAAAAAATGTATTTCTACTCCTTTACACATAAAATTTTTAAAAAATGTATTTCTACTTCTTTACACATAAAATTTTTAAACTATATATTTCTGCTTATTTACACATAAAATTTAAAAAAAATGTATTTCTACTTATTTACACATAAAATTTTTAAAAATATATTTCTACTTCTTTACACATAAAATTTTTAAAAATATATATTTCTGCTTATTTACACATAAAATTTAAAAAATGTATTTCTACTTATTTACACATAAAATTTAAAAAATGTATTTCTACTTATTTACACATAAAATTTAAAAAATGTATTTCTACTTATTTACACATAACATTTTAAAAAATGTATTTCTACTTATTTACACATAACATTTTAAAAAATGTATTTCTACGTATTTACACATAACATTTTAAAAAATGTATTTCTACTTATTTACACATAAAATTTAAAAAATGTATTTCTACTTATTTACACATAAAATTAAAAAAAAATGTATTTCTACTTATTTACACATAACATTTTTAAAAAATGTATTTCTACGTATTTACACATAACATTTTAAAAAATGTATTTCTACTTATTTACACATAACATTTTTTAAAAAATTGTGATTATATTTTATTGTTTTCCTTTTTGCTTTTTAATTGTAATTAGTGTCCTATAAATGTTGTTATTTTTTGTTTCCTAGCGTTTTTAAATTTGATCGGCACTCAGCATATTCCGGCGGGTTACATCAGCTGCCGGACAAACCCGAGTCAACAGTTATGGAAATCAGACGCGCAAAGTGCAAAAGAAGTATCAACGCTTTTTTTCAGTAGATAAAAAAAAACTTGTGTTCGAAGTTTGATTGTTTTATCGATTGTTTTTTTTTATATAGTCGTTGTTATCCTCATATGCAAATTCATTTGCATATGAGGATCACAACGACTTCAAAAAAGATAAATTGGAGAAGGGAGTTCAATTTTTGACAGCTGCGAACGAACATTGGAGTAGAGATTTGTTGTTGTTTGCTGCGGCGTTGTTGACGAGGAGTGCCTTTAATTTCAGGATTACAAAAGATTAAAAAAAAATTTTTTTGTAGTTTTTTTTTTTGTAGTTTTTTAAATTTTTTCTTTCATTCTTTGTTTTACATTAACAGCCTCAACAATTATCCTGATCATCATCTACGATGGAGCTCAACGTTCCTGTAAAGTGAAGGGCAAAGAGTATCCCCTCGGACATCCATTCTCTTACATCGAGGGATGCTTTGAATATGACTGCGAGTGTTATTCTAATGGTTCATGGGAATGCCCTGCACATTTAGCAAAAGATAAATGCCTGCCACGTCATCAAGGAATCACCCTAGAAAAGAGTAAGCATCATTTTAAGCCATTTTTTTTTTTTTAATTTTTACCCCAAACAGAGAGTATTGCCAATTGAATTGTAAGGAGCTACTATTTGGGATCGTGTCTAACAAGGGACTGTGGGAAGTTGAGCAACAAGATGTTTGTTATATTACATTTAAACGTCTGCAAGTTAATACAGTCAGGGAAGCAGGAAACGGGGAGGGCATTAGAAACTTTAGAAATTTGATGTAATAAATTTTTAGTAGAATGCTCTTCGGAATCTAGGGATGTTAACGGTGAAGAGGTGGGATTTTACTGCTTGTCATGTTAGTCGGGGGTATATATGTCCATGTGGAACAAGTGTTATGAGTTTATCAGACAGTTCATCGTTACAGTACTCGTAAAGGAGGCATAGGGATGCAACATTTCGGCGATGGAACAGAGGTTGGAGCTTAGACGACAGTAAGTGACCTATTAGATCAATACATTAAATATGTATCTAATATAAGTGTGCGAGATATGACTTTTCTGCCACACGGGAAGTTGAATTACGTCATAGTACGTTAGACGAATAAAGAGCGACGTCATTCATATCCTGCTATTTCTGATTGTTTAGATTGAGTTTCTGTTCTTTCAGTTCAAAAAAGATAATTTCACTAAACATTCAATTTTGATTTGTAACATTAAAAAAAGAGAAAGCCTATAAAAAGAAACCGGTAACTCGAAATGAACATTTTTACGGAAATTACTCCAGACAAGGCATGAGGACACTTGATTTATTAGGGGCTTAAAAATGTTACTTCAAGATTTAACCAAAAATAGATTTCGACCCAGAAAAAAGCAATTGTTCCCCTTTTGTGATAAACATAGCTCAGTGAAAAATAATATATATATTTATACTATAATAATTATTAAATACCTATAAACACTAGTGTTTCATCCTTTCGAGAATCATCAGTGCAGGGTGTCACGATTAACACCGGTCAATAGATTCGAACCCGGCAACAGAACCTATCTCTGGCTCCATTACCAAGGACCTAATCAATTCGGCCACTGTTAACCACGAGAAATACTGTTGAAATTTAAACATTTATATTTTTAAAATGTTTTTAACGTTTGTCAGAGTGATGTAATCATTATATGATGATCTGCACATAAGAGCTAAATTGACCAACTTTTAATTCAACTGAAAGTGTTCGACGATAAGAAACGAGTTTCTTAAAGGTGTTGGCATAATTATTTACTATAATAATTATTAAATATTTACAGAGAATCACCACCTCGATATGGGTCCGGAACTGGAAGCATGCCTTTTTCATAATTGCCGGCGGGAACTATGTGAATTCTTGGCGAATGGCGGCGACCTGGCTGGTGTTGTGGGAGATCATGTTGGTTATGTTCTCGACGTAAGAACAAACGAAGTAGTCCAGTGGATTCAGCTCGGGGAAGGAAAGGAGCAAGTGATAGAAGGGTACAAATCGTAGTACTCTTTCTGAAGCCAAGACTGGCTCTTTTGGGACTTGTGGTCAGTCGCCATCTGATTGCACCAGGTGATCACCACACCCTTCAGCGCATCCAGGTATACTTTGGTCTTTAATTTCAAGTCGACTTCGAAAATTTGAGGTGGCATGATGTGGCCATCACTTCAAATCACGCCACAGACTATAACCGTGGCCGGAAACACCTCTGTTATTCGTGGCAATCGAACGATGCGTTTTGAGGGTGCTGGCAATGGTCCTGTTGTCATAACTTGGATCGCTAGAGAGCATGCGTTGTACAGCGGTACATATCCGATCTTGCTTGTGTCACTTGCCCTTGAAATTTGTACACAACTAGCCAGTTAGTAGATGGTCTGCAACAAAAAAAAAAAGAAAAAGAAAAAGAAACCCGGTTGTCATCAAACGAAAATGGAATCATCTCGTCTTTTCTATGGAAACAATTTTATCTTTCCACCTTGTATACTTTTTATATCAATGCATAAAGATGATAATAAATGCCATGTTATATTTCTTTCAATGAAATATTTTCATTTTTTTTTTCAGTTCAGTGGAAGAGCGTTGTAGTGTCAATTGGTTCAAAGTTAACTGAGTGCAACGCAGGAGGTCGTGAATATCCATTGGGACGATCATTCTCATTTAGCGACACCTGTTACCGATTCCATTGTGAATGCCATTTGGATGGTTCCTGGGATTGTCCATCGAATCGCACAGAATACACATGCTCAGCCAAGCCGAGTGAAGAACTTGCAAAACGTAAGCCGATTTAAACCGTTTTGCAATGTCAAACACGATTTGCATGATTTAATTCGACTTTATAAGAACAAAGGTTAAAGGGACAAAATAGTTAACACTTGATAATCCGCAAAGAAAAAAACACATAATATATATCAAACGCGTTAGACTGAAATTCTCTACCTATCTATTTTAACATTTAAAACATTTTTTATGTGATTTTTTCTTTTTTTTTTTTTTTTTTGGTCTAAACATTTGAAATTTTGCATAAAGGGTGTACAGACAAAGCTTTTTAATCGTTTTTTTGCCGAAAATTTGACAGCCAAGAGGTTAAAGTTTAAAAGATTTTACCTTTGCGGTCTCTAGCAAACTACTCAGCCAATCTTGGTCTAAACATTTGAAATTTTACATAAAGGGTATTCAGAAATGCGGCAAGCTTTTTAATCCGTTATGGGGCGTAAATTTGGCTGCCAAGAGGTCAAATTGGAAGAGTTGACATTTGCAGACTCTACAAAACTCCTCCACTAATTTTGGGTCTGAACACTTGAAATTTAAGATGTAGGTTACTTAGGCATAGTTCAAACTTTTAAATTTGATTAGAGCCCAAAACATTAATTATTAAGGTGTCAAAATTGGGGGCTAATGTTTTAAAAAATTGATCTCTGCAGTCTCTACCAACTTTTCTTAATGGTAGTTAAGAAAGCCTATTATATAGAAAGACATTACCGTACATATGCAAACTTTTTATATATATATATATATATATATATATATATATATATATATATATATATATATATATATATATATATATATGCACTGTACATCGGGCTCGAGCAAAGCCGGGCTGAACTGCTAGTGTTACCCGTGACTCGTTGGGTCAGTATGTTATATTAGTTTTGGAATTCATGTATGAGCGTGACACTAGTGACGTAAAGAAAATAGTTTTATTTTTACAGCGGCCGCAGTTTTCTAGCAGAGCTAGACTTTCGCAATACGAAAATGCGGCTATAATGTTAGGGCTCTAGCACCAATTGGTCATTATTTTTATCTTCAGATACAGACAAAAGCTAATTTTGCATTAACATATTTTGTTCCTTAAATGATTTATATGTTTTGTGAATAAAAATAGTTAGAATTTATTACATATAAAAACATTTGTTTTCCTTTTTTAAAATAGTAATCTCTACAAAAAAAAATATGTGGTTGACATTTTTAATATAAGGAACAAAATCATGTTTACACCGTTTTGCGATTTGTTCATTTCTACCACATAGGCAAAATGCTCGACATTTTTTAGAACAAAACCATATTATTTAGAAACCCTACCAGATCGAGCAATTTTATCGAAAACGTTTTGTTCTAATCACGTGTTACTTTTAATAGGTAAGTGAGAAAACATTACATCTTTTATTCAACTTAAAATGTTTTGTTTTTATTGATTTATTTTATTTTCGGCAATTCTGCAGTATACGGACAGCGGCAATGGTGGTGGGGGGATAACTCCAATTTCTTCTTGGTCAAATACCGCAGCAAATAAGTAACAAACAATATTTTTTTCCGAACACAAAAATATTTGAAAATTAAACATAATTTTCCTACGAATCGAACGCGACGACATATTTTACAGCCTTGTTTAACAACTTATGAAGAATTTAAAATATTAAATTTGCTTAAAAAAAATGGATTTAATATGTGCAAAAATATGACCGAATAGATTCAAGTATTTGCTGTTTAAAAAACAACAAAAGAAAACACTATTTAATGTAATAGGAACATGTGCATTTACCGATCCAGATTTCCGTTTGGCGTGTGCAGATAAAATACAGGAGTATGCCAAGCTATGGTAAGATTAATCAGCTACTGGAAAATCGGCAATAAGAATGTAAGCAGACGACTTTTAAAAAATTGGAAGAAGAAAAAAACAACAGATTTTAATCACACCCGCTAGTAATAAAGGGCCGCATTAGTTCCATGGTTATAATTAGTGTAAGGGGGATAACTCTGTCCAATTGTCTAAACGTTAATGTTTATGCGCGCATGTGATACTGGATGTCGTAAACCAGAAAGTGGGCTACGTCCCTCGTTACAAGGTCATTTGAGTTTATAATTATATAGATAGATATACATATATATATATATATATATATATATATATATATGTGCGTGTGTATTTGGACTATTTACATCATTTTTCAACAAATATTCCAAATAATCACCATACACACAGTCAGAGTGTTTCCTGCTGATAGTTTATATATATATATATATATATGTGTGTGTGTGTGTGTGTGTGTGTGTGTGTGTGTGAATGCGTATGTATAAATACATATGAGTGTATATATATATGTACATATATGAGCTGGAACAATTACATCGAGGGCATTGCCAGGGCCGCTGCTAGGAAGGTGGGCTCTCTCTACCGTGCTAGAAAACTTCTAACACCCGAAAGTATCCTGTACCTCTATAAGGCCACTATTCGCCCATGTATGGAGTATTGCTGTCATATTTGGGCCGGTGCATCGGCTACTAGTCTCTCGCTCCTTGACAGGGTTCAAAAGAGAGTCGCAAATCTGATAGGCCCTAAACTGGCATCAAAACTTCAGCCTCTGTCCCATCGTCGAAACGTTGCATCCCTCTGCCTGTTCTACAAGTATTATAATGGTGAATGCTCTGAAGAACTGCAAGCACTTGTGCCCCCACGACGTGAACACCCTCGACAGACCCGACAAGCTACAAAATCCCACCCCCACACTGTAGAGATCCCTAGATGTAAAAGATCTTTCTACTCCAGTAGTTTCTTCCCCAGAACTGCTAGACTTTGGAATTCCATTCCAGGTCACTGCTTCCCCAACTCTACTGACATGCATAAGTTCAAGTGCAACGTGAACCAACATCTCGCTGCCCTAATCCCTACATAGTACCCCAGTAGATGTTTCCCCTGATAGTAGCCCCCCTACATTAAAGTGGCAATGTGCCTTGTTTGGGGTGAAAATGTAATAAAAAAAAATATGTATATGAATCTGTAAGTTCGTGTGTAGATATCTGCTTTTTTCTAATATATTTATCTTAGTTAAGTCCATAAATTTTCATACGAAATTATGTAATATCTTATTTAATGTTTTCCAGAATTACGAAGGCGCCTAATCATTGTTTATAACGACGATGTTGAGACCTGTTTTGCTAACGGACACACCTATCCGCTGGGTCGTCCGTTTTCATTTAACTACTATTGTTACAAGTATAACTGTGATTGTCACGCCGATGGATCATGGGAATGCTTGCCTGACAATGCGATTTATGTTTGCCAGGACGAGTCCGTACCAAATGTGACAACACCTGGAAAATGTAAGTTTATTATATATATATATATATATATATATATATATATATATATATATATATATATATATATATATATATAACTGTTTCTCTTTGTTTTATTATCAAATGATTATTATTATTAGATTTTAAATATGAATTCAATTATGACGATATTAATTGGCCATTACATTATTAATTAAATACAATCGTTACAAACCTTAACATTTTTTTAGACGTAATGTTGTTTTATCTGTATTAAGAGTCTTTATTTAAGTGCTCAATACAAAACAGAGACAGATATAAAAACAGCCTATCCTGCCTTGATGGAGTAAAAAATAGACTCCGTGGGTTGGTGGGGGATGCCCTTTTCTCTACCCTGCAACCTCTTTCCCACAGAAGAGACGTAGCGAGCCTGTCTTTGTTCTATCGTTATTTCCATGGCAGGTGCTCGTCTGAGCTCTATTCTCTGCCCCCCCTCGCCAATCTTTCTCAAGAAACACCCGACTAGCTGAAACCACCGTCAATAATTTCCCCACTCCCTATCTGTGCCTAAATCAAAACGTAGATACCATGAACAAAGCTTCTTTCTTAGAACTGCACACCTGTGGAACTCTGTTCCACTTGCCTGTTTCCCTCCCGACTTCAACCTGGATATCTTCAAGTCCAACACAAACAAATTCCTGATGAACCGCCCCCCCCCTAAGTAATGACACCTTACAAATTCTCCAATACTATTGCTACACTATCCCTCTGATTACTGTACACACAATAACCCTTATCCCTGAGTGGCCATTTGGCCTTGATAAGTGGTGAACTCCATGTAAAAAAAAAAAAAAAGATATAATTTTTTTTTGCTACATCACATCTGTTCATTCCAAAATGTAAACTGTTTGATACATGAGGAGTTTCTCAGGTTTAAACCCAGAGATAATTACTTTATTCGACAGTTTGAATACTTCCAAATTTTTTTCAAATTCCGACGGTCCTAGAAGTATTTCATTTTTTTAAAAATTGTAATTAAAAACATTCTGGCAAAATTTATTTTGTAACGAAGTTATCTTTTTAATAGTAATTTTATTGTTTGACTGCTTTTTTATTTTGATCTCAATCACTAACACACTTATCTGTAAGATTCGTCCTGTTAATGGTGTATGTTGCCTGTATCGTTTTGACTGGGTTGAGACAAAAAAAAAAGGAAGATTTAATTTTTCTGTACTGCATTTATTGTCAAAATCCCTCACACGTGCCAGTTGTTAAAATTACGGGGAGAGCTAACGAGGCGTGTTGTCTTTGAGGGCCCAACTAGCAAAAGAGGAAGAGAATTTGTAAAAACCGCTCTCGTAGGTGTTGGTGTGGATCTAAAAAGGAAACCTGCGATTGGTTGTTTTTCATCCAATCACAGAGCACCTAATTAGTGACTTCTTAATATATTCATTTGCGGATACAGATAAGGATGACGCAACCGTGCTTTATAATAGCGTTTTTTACAGCAGGTACTCATTGTCTACACGGGCTTTCAACATTCAAGTATTAGCATTAGTTTGATGAATTTTCAGAATCATGAACACACCGAAACAACTAAGTGATAGTTAATTTATTTATGCGGACTATTATTCTCATCTTTCTTAGTTGTTGTTTCACGACGTTTCGGCCAACTATTCCTCTGGCCTTCGTCACGTGGTAACCGCGACGGATAGGAACTTTGAATCTCCTGACTACATTCTCAGCAATCACTGCCATCCGTAGTTGTTGTCGTCTCACCACGTTTTTGGCCAAGCAAGCCTCTAAATAAATTAATATAATGATATTCATCTCAATAATGAATTCCAATTGAAATAATATATAAGTAATGGTGTTCAACAACATTTAGCGAAATTAATAGACTAATTTTGAAAAAACTCAGACATGTCACCTCGATCTCACAGTAAGCGCTGATATCAACACACCATTAGCGAAATGTATAAAAATAAAATTGAGTAAATACCAGTAAAAATAATAATGACCGGTGTTGTTTCAAGTAATGACCTTTTTATAATAATATTTCATGTTTTGGTTTTAAATTTTATCCTATGATTAAATATTAACTTTTGCAGCTGATACAAAGACCATAGTCGTTTCTGTTGGCGAAAACGTAACACATTGTATAGCAGAACGTAACAAATATCCTGTTAATCGGCCATTTTCTTTCACTGAAGATTGCTTCCAGTTTAATTGCGATTGTCATTCTGACGGATCATGGGAATGTCCTTCAGAACGCTCGAAATATATATGCGAACTTCAACCGGGACAGCGGATTGTCAAAGGTATGTTTTGCTATATTTCTAGATATACTCATTAAAATTTGTATATTGCATATGCGTATGTATTGTTATCGTGCACCGTGATGTATACGTGAATTATTTAGATGGTGAGAGTAAGTCGAATAGCACAAATTATTGACGAATAATAAGAGAAGTAGAATGAGGAATTGAATAATATAAATAATTACTCGAGATAAAGACAAGAGAAAGAAAACGATGGATAACAGAGAAAAAAAAGAAGAAAATACATCACAATTTATTCTGACATTATAAAATTCTTTGATTTTGTAATCTTTACACACTCATGATTATCAACAAACTAAGAAATTATATATCTAATAATCTATAATATATATATATATATATATATATATATATATATATATATATATATATATATACCTACAATAATATCAGAGCGTCTCCATTTACGCTGAACATCTACAGAATGCCAACATCAATATATTATATATGAATGGGTCCCCGCTGAAATTTCCACAGGTCCTGCTAGTATATATTATAAGCGAATTACCTTTAACGACGTACGTGCGTGTATCACGGTTTCTAGATTATTTGTTATTCGATCAGGAGATGCTATTTATGAAAAAAAAGATGATAAAAATTATAAAATGCTACGAGCAATAAATTTGTATATATATATATATATATATATATATATATATATATATATATATATATATATATATATATATATAATGTTCGTAGTATGTTAACACTATAGCTATGACAACAGCATAGTCTTTTAATGTTTTGACTTTCGAGTATATATCCGCCACAGTTAAACACAGTTAATCAACCGAGAACAACATCACTCCATACAAAAGCATATAAGATATAAAGGGATACACATTCGAGAGTCAAACCAATGAAAAGAATATGCTGTTGTCATAGTCCTAGTTTTCACCCTATATCCTTCTTTTTAATAAGATATTCAGTTCATCAAAGATGTCAGGAAAATAGTTAAAATTTAACAAATTCTGTCGCTTTTGAGCCGTACGTAAAATTAAAATGTACCTTCTTGGTCTTCTGGCTAGGATCCAGGGCTAGTATTTGTTCTGTCTAATGATGGTAAAATGATATCGTGGGGGTTCAATTCACGACGGCATTCATGCAATGGAAATATGTCACATACTCCTATAAAGATCACTGAGAGAATACATAACGTAATTAAATCCTTCTTTAGTAAGAGAAAAATTCAGGTTGTCCTCGACGGTCGTACATCTAAACAATATGATATAAATGCGAGAGTCCCTCAAGGGTATATCTTTGGACCTTTATTATTCCTAATATTCATAAATGACTTCCTTGATAAAATTGTCTCTAAGATGGGTATATTTGCTGATGACACCGCGCTTTATAACAGGCACGAGGGGAAAACAAATGAACACATATCTAAGGAAATGGCAGAAATACTAGAGGAAGACCTCCAATCTATAGTGGAATGGGGACAAAAATGGATGGTCATATTCAATGCTGCCAAGACTAAGCTTCTTTTCTTCCATAATTAAAAGAAACCTTCTCTACCATCAATAGCAATGGCCAAAAACACATTACCTGAAAGTACTTCTTTTAAACTCCTCGGCCTAACGTTAACAGGGATCATGAACTGGAACAGATACATTGAGAGCATTGCCAAGGCTCCTGCGAGGAAGGTGAGTTCTTTCTACCGTGCTAGAGAAACACTTACTCCTGAAAGTATCCTGTACCTCAATAAGGCCACCATTCGCCCATGTATGGAGTATTGTTGTCACATTTGGGCTGGTGCATCTGCTACTTGTCTCTCACTCCTGGACAAGATTCAAAAGAGAGTTGCCAACCTGATAGGTCCTTAACTGTCATCTAAGCTTCAGCCTCTGTCCCATCGATGAAATGTTGCATCCCTCTGCCTGTTCTACAAGTATTTTACTGGTGAATGCTCCGACGAACTACAAGCATTTATACCGCCTCGACGTAAATACACCCGACAAACCCGACAAGCAGCTAAATCATACACAGTAGATATCCCTAAGTGTAAGAAAGTCTTCTACTCCAATAGTTTATTCTCCAGAACTGCTGGACGTTGGAACTCCCTTCCGCGATTCTGTTTTCCCAATGTACTGACATGCAGAAATTCAAGTGTAATGTGAACAGAAATCTTGCTGCTCAACTCCCTTCATAATATCTCTGCAAATTATGTTCCTGATATTAGCCCCTTACTTCAAAGTGGCACTGTATCTTGTTTTGGGTGAAAATTAAATTAAAAAAATAAAAAAAATAAAAAATAACCAGATACATTTTGACACTACATTAACCAGATTACTTGCAGAAATACTTTTACAGTTTTAACAAAGGGCTACAATAATATCGCGGGGTCTGCATTCACGCTGAACGTTCACAGAATGTCCCGCAGCAATATATTACATATGAAAGATGCCGCTGTGGAATTTCCACGGGTCCCGCTTGTAGTTAATATTCTTTTAATATTTTCATCTACTGTATTTCATCTGTCCATTAATGAATGATTAATTATTTGAAACTACTGCATTGCACATGTCCGTTAATTAATGTTTAATTATTTTAAATGATTTCTTTCCTTGTAGGTCCAAGCAAAAAGTTTATAGTAATTATCGGCCATAATTTTCGAGCTTGCACTGTCAGAGGACGCGAATATCCATTAGGACTGCCGTTCTCTTTCATGGATGGATGCATCAAATATAATTGTGACTGTAACTCTGATGGTTCCTGGGAATGCCCGGCTCGTAGAGCAGAGGATACTTGCCAACATGGTCGGGACAGGTTACCAACTAGAGATTATAATCGTACAGACAGAGCGAGAGTGTGCAGTGCATTTGGAAAAGAATACACTTTAGATCGACCGTTTACATTCATGTCCGGCTGTATTAAGTATAACTGCCAATGTCACTACAACGGATCTTGGGAATGTCCAGCTGATAGAACAGAAGACACATGTAGACATGACCGAGATAGACAACCAACCACGGATCGTGATCATAATAAAACAGAATCGACCCACGAAAGAAGTGAGTAACATCATTATGACAAATAATGTTTTATATCTTTACTGGCAGGTCGTCTGCCATTGCTCTATCGTAAAATACTCTTAAATAAATTTTGATTTGTACAGCTTTCGTATTTATTATTATAGAGCAAGTTATGCATTGATTATTATATATATATATATATATATATATATATATATATATATATATATATATATATATATACACTGTATTAACAAAACCAAGACTTCAACAAAAATAATTGATAGCAACAAAAAGTGTATTTCATTGTTAGTTATAATTGTTTCAAGACTAATTGGACAAATTCAAACATTATAGCGTTTGAAAACTTTCACATAACCAGTCTCTCTTCAGACTTATTGAATAAAAAAACACTTTAACAATAGAACAATATGTAAATACAATTCCCTTAAAGGAAATAAAACATGCCTAAACATTTATCCCGGGCGCATCTTTGTCAGGGGCTTATTTAAATATTTATATATCACCTAATTTCCGTATCACTATTTAAAACCTGCTATAAGAAGTTACCACAAAAAAATCTGTAGCCATTTAATATCTTTTAATAATACTATTCGTTGATTTATTAAATTAGATTTCTATACTTCTTTGTTTCACATAATTTATTTTAAAAAAATTTTTTTAGAATTTTATTTTCATATTTATAATATGGCCAGATCAACTAAGCTAATACGTTACGGTTATGTTAGTTTCGTATTCAACCTATGCTCGCTACTTTGTTTACAAAAATATAGGCTATCTTATTTCTTAGATTTAAGACCAGTTTTAAGTTAATATTTTATTTAATAGAGAAATAAAGCCCAAACATTACCTTATACTTATTTAATCCTCATTCATCATTCAAGCTTATGGATCCCATTCTATTTTTTTTATTCCATTATTCTCTTTCGTTCTCATCTATTGTTATTGGCAAATATCGGGTATTATTAGCTACGAAGGGACATAATCTCGCTCGTTATTATTTTCAAAAATTAATTGAAACTATGGGAACCCAAAGCGCCGTTAAAGGGAGACAACCAGGGCCGTTTGATGTTTCTAGTTTGGTAAACCCTAAAATGCGTCTATGATTTATTAATTAAACAGATACAGAAAAGGCTAAGCTAGCTTATTCAACAAATTAAGATTTTAAAGTATATTTTTATTCTTGAAGCTTATTATATACCCAAGGGTTTAACCTACGTCCACCATCCATCCATAATCTGCTGGGGTTATTCATGGCTCCAGAACCAAAATTACAATTCGTGCATTGTGTTCTTGGATACCTAAATAAAAAAAAAAATGTATATCCCATTGATAATTATTCTGATAATAAAACCAGTCTATAGCTCCAAGTGTGTTTTACTCCGATAAAATGGTGTTTACCCTTGCATTTTTGGATAAAATCATTTAGAAAACGAGTAATTTTAACAAGCAGGGATTTTTCAAGTTTTACTTGTCAGAGAACAATATCAATTAATTTCCAATTCACTAATTGCTTATTTAATTTTTTTATATATAATTGCTAGTTTGTTGTTAAGTTATTTTATTGATCCGGAAACGGTACCACTTATTTCACCATCAATACTACTACGACTAAGAAGTGCTCGCGGTTATGGAACAATACTGCTAATCCTGGTTAAGCCTTATTCTATATTTATATTACCTATCCAATGTAGAAATGGAAACTATATTTGCTTGCTAGATTTGGATCCTTCGTTTAGACTACATCATTCCAAGCTATTAAACTCTACATTAAAATTTGGCCTTTTACGAAAGGGGAAATAACTGTGATAGTTTAATTGAAAAATTGTTTTAAACGGAGGAGAGCACGTTATTGAATATTTTCTGTAATGGATTTGTTTTCATTTCGAAATATTCTTCTTAGCTGAATTATTATTTTTATTTTTAATTCGGAGGAAATTTTTTTTTTTTTTTTTTCGCTTATTCTTAATTTTTGGTAGCCTTTTTTTTTATATGTTAGAGAAAAGGGTAAATATGAAGAATCACTCAACCTTCGAAAATTCCTTTAAAATTACCACTTTTATAGGTTTTCGGGGCCGCTGAAAACGAAAATAACGTTTTAAATTACGGCAAACGAGTAGTCTCCAAGATATGAAACAAAAATGTTAGTTTCAAAAAGTGGGGGATCACTTTTCTATAATAATTTAACGTAAAATGAGCACCCACTTTGTGGTCACCATTCGGGGGGGGGGGGCTTTCTTTCGACCCTCGGAAAATATTTTAAAATTACCACTAACGTTAAAAATTCCAGGAAACAAGTAGTTTATAGGATAGGAAGAAATGCTCCCACTCGTTTGCCGTAATTTTAAACATTATTTTCGTGTTTAGCGCCCCCGAAAACCTATAAAAGTGGTAATTTTAAAGGAATATTTAAGGGTTGAGTGATTCTTCATATTTACCGAGAAAAATAATTAAAACTAATGTCCTCATTTACTTGCATCCCCACGAGGGCAGAGTTAGTCAGACACAGGGCCAATTTTCCATGTGAGCAAAATCAATCATTCTTTTTTTGTTGTTTATAAAATTTAATCGGTGTTGCCTAAGATTTATTGTTTAATTGCCTGCGAAACAGATTTTCTTTATAATTTATTTAATATCTTAAATTAAAAATTGTCAATTTTTACGACGTTCCCCAGCGTCGTTTAACCCCTAAAAAAAACAAAAAACCTGCTTTTTTTGGGGGGGGCCTATTACGTTTAAGCAGTCTTTATAAATAATATGAAAGAAGAAATTTTGAAAAAAAAAGTTAACATTTTATTGTGGGGGATAACTTTTCTATATAAATTTAACGTAAAATGAGCACCCACTTTTTGATCCACAAAGCGTCCAACCAGTCATGTAATCTCTATCATTTTTGTTATCAAGTTTGGCGATCGAGGGGGGGGGCGAAACATGACAAATACAATTTTTTGTGTGGAGGGGGCGGGAATTACATTTGAAACATAAAATAACTTGATTTTTATGAGACCATTCTGTACTTTCACATAACAATTTTATAAACAGAATGAACCCCAAAATACGACAAATTCATTTTTTGGGGCGGTGGGGGGCGGATTACATTAGAAATATAAAATGACGAAAAATTTCATTTAATTGTTTTTGGAATTAATTTTTGGTAGATCTTTTTTGTTTCTTTTTTAGCGATCGCACGGGCATTATCTGCTATTTTTATTGAAACAAAAGTTGTAATGATATATTTTTAATTATTTTTTTTTTGGGGGGGGGTCCAGTGCTCAATATATAGAGAATAGTTTTTTCTGTTTGTAGCCCTTCTGCCGAAATATCTGGTGGAGAGGGTATCACATACTTCTTCTTTTTTGGGCGATTACATTTACGTGTTTTCTTCCGCTCTTTTATTTTTGTTGAAGGGGTATCCACGTTGCCCATCATGGAAATGATTAGTATACAGGTGTGTTTCAAACGGAACTTCATGTCAACCCAGGCAACGCTGGGTACCCATGCTAGTATATATATATATATATATATATATATATATATATATATATATATATATATATATATATATATATATATATCAATACTCACCCCTTCCTTCAGTCTTCCATCGTCGTCATTCTGTCACGTTCGACGTTTAGTAGCAGTTTTAACAACCACGTGCGTACAACCAGATAATTAATGATAGTTTGGAAGAGGAGACTAAAAAAAAAACATATAGCAAGATAGGTGCATAGAGACGATGCGAGGAAAAAGTGTAATTCATACGTGTTAATATCCACAAGAGTCGGAAAATATTACATTGTTATGTTCAAAATGATATAAATATGTAATTATTATATACTATGTTAAAATTAAAACATAATTTAAATTTTTATTTCTATCAAAACTTTCACTTACCGTGGCTTTCCAGGGACCCTGTTAATTTTATGAAATCTGTTACTCTTAATAACTTAATAATACTGATGCAGTGAACGACCCGTTTTTCCGTGGATGTTGCGCCAGCATATTCCGACAGCTTACATAAATCGCCGGAATATGCAAAGCGCTGATGAAATTTTAAAATGCTAGAAAAAAAGGAAAGAAAACACCGTGTTAGAAAACGTTTGTCGTATATTAATTTCAATGGAAGAAATTGGGAATACAATAATTTAAAAAAATCAATTCACCGTAAGTTTCATTAATAAATATTTATTTTTTTTAAATAATGTGTAGAAAAAATGCAAAAAAAAAATGTTCTTTATTTTTTTTTGTTGCTGTTTTAAGATTTCTTTAGTGGGACTTGTTTTACTTTGGCATCCCCGTTGTTTCTGCGAGACTGTGGGCAGGACGGTTTATGCAAAAAAAAATTATCCACGGCAATGTTTTAAGTCAAACGTCAATGTTAGTTTTATTTAAAGAATTTTTTTTCAAATTAAAAAAAAACATTTTTTAAAAATTACATTACAAACTTTATTTGAACTTTTTCCAAAACTTTACATACATAAAAAATAGACTTTATAGATCTTTTATAATATAAAATTTGAAATTTTATTTAACCAAAATATATACTGAAAAATCGTTTTTTTTTTTTCGGAAATGAGATTTTTCCAATCGGCACTTTTGGAAATGAGATGTTTTCAATCGTTTTTTATAATGAGATTTAATTATAAAAAAGGGAATGCTTTTTTTTCTTTTTGAGATGTTTTTTTTTCTCGATTTGTTATTTTGAAATTTTATTCAAAATTATCAATTTACAATAAAAAAAAATACAAAATTTATTTTTCGAAATGAGATTTTTGTAACGAGATTTTTTCTAACGTGACTTTTTATGTGTCTCACAAAGTTTTCGAAAGTGACTTCTAAAGAGATTATGAAGAGATTAACAAATGCAGTAATGCCAACGATAGAACTGGCAACGGCAAATGGGATAGTGATGTTATTCAAGAAATGTCTTCTCTAAATACACTGAATGCCATGAAATGGTTGGCCCGACGTGGCCTAATCGCCAACTAACACATTTGTCCAAAGTGTACTGACTCATGTCGAACTATGAATCTTCAAAGTAGAAATGGGGGGGGGCTTTATCGACGGCTATTATTGATCTTGTCCAATGTAAAAGTTTTTAAAATGTTCAAATAAATTTGTAACGTGATTGAAAAAAAAACACCTCGTTGTTTTTTTTTTTTATTTAGCATAAAACTAACATTGACGTTTGACTTAAAACATTGACGGGGACGATTTTTTCGTATACACCGCCATGTTCATGGTCTCCTAGAAACAACCGAGGTTCCAAAATACAACAAAGCTCTTTAGCGGGGTACGAAAAATTTTTTACAAAATGTTAAAGTTAGGAGCTAGACGATTTTCTTTCTTTTTTGTTTAAAGATTTTTTATTATCTTTCGGGAAGGTACGTAGTTCTTTTCCATTGCAAGAATTTAAACACCAAGGTCCGAAAGTGGGATTGAAAAGTCAGCGCCCCTGAGGAGGGACACTGACTTGCAATAAGTGGCTCGGTAGCTCTGTCGGGATTCCTCGATAAGGGTGCCTCAGGCGATTAGCAATAAACTATCCGCTTCTCAAAGAGAGAGGGCAAAGCCTGAGAGCGTAGACCTTCTAGAACTGCACAGAACCAAAATTAGACAGCAATCAACAAGGACCAGATCATTACAGGAATGGTCTAATCTCTCTTTTGAGCACTGAGGAAAAAGATCTCTAGCCGGATATGGTACTCTTTGCAAATGTCCTATAGAAAATTTTTCCAATTGGTCACGGTGTGGTCTGAACCGATTACACTCTCGCTGTAAATTTCGAATGGTTGTAATTTCGTAGAACCACATGTATTTCCGAAATACCTGGCAAAATAAAATAAAAAAAATCCGGCAACCGTAGCATAATCTGAAAACCAGCCAGATTCATAGTAGCGACTTTACTAAAATTATTTATTTTCATTGATTTTAATTTTTCCACGATTAAAACTAATATTTTCTTCCAATGTATAATGAGTTATATACTGCATTGGCTGAACGTTTCGCCACATTTCAGCGGCTTACGAAAGCTGCCGGAATATGCCGATTCACGTGAAAAACAGGACGTTCTCTGCGTAAGTACGAAATTTATTGTTATCACATAATCTATTTTTTTTATAACAATATTGACATTAATCATTTCAGTTCACAGAAGGACAATGGTTGTAGCTGTTGGGACGCAGTTGAGTCACTGCTCAGCAGGAAGTGACCGATATTCAGTTGGACGTCCATTTTCTTTTGTTGAAGGCTGCTTCCGGTATAACTGCGACTGTCACCAAGATGGATCATGGGATTGTCCATCTGATCGTTCCGAATATGTCTGCCCTCTTGGACCAGGGGAGAAAAGCATACGAGGTAGATATTTTACTTACATAGCAATAATGTACCTAATCTATAATATAAATCTCACCTGTCTGTTTAAATGTATGTATGTATGTATGTATGTATGTCTCACAAAAACTTTCAATATATGTGACGAATGTTCACGGAATCGTATCATTTTGAAGCTCGACGCTTCGGATGAAAAATATCGAAAAATTGGGCAAAAACATTCATTCATTCACCCTCAACTGAGCACTTTTCTACAGAGAGGTATCGCTTTTTTCGCCGATAATTTCGAAAGTCATCCCTCTTTTCGATTGTCTAGCCTTAATTAATACCTACGTCACTTCCGATTTGTCGATGGGCGCAACAGCTAACATGTCACGGTTTAGGTTTTTTTTGCATTCTTTTCCTCCTTCGATGTACAGGTTCGAGTCTGCCTACTACCATTTTTCCTTTTTTTTTTTTTTTTTGCTCAACCAACACCATTACACACACCTCCACTTTTTTCCGCCTTCGCGTCACAGGTTCGAGCCTGCCTGTCTACTACAACCTTTTTTTGTCCTCAACACACATCTCCAAACACCCGCGAAACGCCGGACACCCAGGCTAGTCTATTATAAAAATCTCACCTGTCGGTTTAAACGTATGTATGTATGTACGTCTGCCTAAAACTTTCGAAAGCGGTGATGGATTTTCACGAGATCGATATTGCTCAACACACACCTCCAAACACCCGGGCAACGCCGGGAACCCAGGCTAGTCTATATATATGTATATAAATTCGTACTCCTGTCTGTTTGTTTGTTTATTTATTTGTTTGTTTGTTTGTTCACAATGTGCTTAATATATATAAAAGGTCAATTACTTTAATACTTCATTTATTCCTATATATAGTATTATTCTTGCAAAATAGACGATTATGAGATGACACCATTTGCATATTACATTAAGGGAAATTGATTTATTAAGTAGCGGTGTGTTAGTTATTGTTTATAGTGAGAGGAGTGTTTTAAGTGTATTATTTAAGTTTATTATTTAATTTGATGTATAGTGAAAACATATTTAATTTAATTTATTTTTATCAACATCATTTTTTTATAAACCGATTTCAGTTAGTTGAGTTTTCGGTTATTTCCCTTGGACGCTAACTTTCGTCTTTTTGTTTTTGTTTTCTTTTTCGGCGGATAATCATACTAAAAGTAATTCACACAAATTTTCGAGCATTATTTTTGGAATCAGTTCAAATAAAATAATTTCCGTGATTTCGCAATCCAGTGGATTTTTATTTAAAAAAAAAACAATTCAATTCAACTACGATTCTTTATTTAAAACAAAAACAAAATAAATCTTTCATTTACGTTTTTTTACCAGTTTTTTCTTCACATTTTTTCTACATCGTAACTGCTATTTTTTTTTCTTTTTAATAACACAATAAGTCAAAACTCATCATTTTTATAACATTAAAACGTGTATTTCGGTTAACACAAATTCTACTTTGGTATTTTTGAAACTGAATTATTTACAGTTTGTTTTCGTCGCAACAAACCGTAATTGCAAATCTTTCTAGACTGAGGGAGCAAAAAAGAAATTCGTTTAAACTGAAATATAGTCATAAAAGGTGCTCAATATCCGGAGAATAGCTTCTCTTCGTATCCCTTCTGCCGAAATAACTGGTGGAGAGTTTGTCACGTACTTCTGTTTTTTTTTCAGAGGGGGGGGGTTACATTCTCGTGTTTTCATTCGTTCTTTTATTTTTGAAATTTTTGTTGAGTTGACATATAATAATGAAAAACTGGTCAATATTCTTAGTATAGCAGGTGTGGCTAAACCGAACTTCATGTCGACCCTGACAATGCTAGGTATGCATGCTAGTATTATATAAAATAAAAAAAATCGTTATCAGATTTTTCATAGTGTTAACAAACGGGTTCTCAGATGTCATTTTCAAAATGTGCTTTTTTTGAGATGCATGTCATACGAGACTTCAACAAATTTTTTTTAAATAATGCAAGATGCTTATTTTTTCTGTGTATTGTATCATGTAACTTAAATAACATATCGCTAAAGCAATCTGATAATTACGAATGATGATGTAGCAGATCTAGCGACTTATACTTAAAGCAACATTACCTTTTTTTATATATTTTCCTTCCTTTGAAGATTGTAATGCCGGGTATGGGGCAGCCAAACCAGCTGCCAACATTGCCCCGCCTTTTTATTGAAACCAACCGAGAGCTCTTTTTAGTATCCTCGCTGTTCCCTGTTGACCTGTGTCTACGATACACTGCATCAATCACGAGGATTGATCAAGACTAACAATTTGAGATCAACAGTTGATTATCTCTAGTAACTTGCTGTTCGAACGGCAACGTCTGTAGATATAGGGGCTCAGGTTGGGGGTTAGGCTAGTTTTAACTGTCATCAACCATGTTTTTCTTTGTAATGATACTTGGACGATCGGTTCGTACGTGAACGCTTCTGTTTGACGACAAGAGCATGACCTAACCAACGCTGATATCTCGTGTGGTTGGTTTGCATATAATTTGGTAAGTAGATCCATATACTACAGACAATTCAAAGAATTAATAAGACAAAATAAAATAAAAATAATGTTGAAAGCATATATTTACAGAGACATTGTTGGGATTTATCAATTGAAATATTTAAGGGAATTTAATTTGCATATTTATATACATTTTGTGAGATGAGAATATATATATGTATAAATATATATAAATATATATATATATGTGTGTGTATATAAGGCAAAATGTGTGTGTGTGTGTGTGTGTGTGTGTGTGTGTGTGTGTGTGTGTGTGTGTGCATTTTCGTGTATGTCCGCGAAAGGCTTTTTCGCCGAGCTTCTCGGTCGGCTCCCTCATTCTTAAAACTTTTTATATCACGTCTAAATCATAATACCTACGAGCTAACAACGGGGGTCGCCTGTTTATTTAATTTGCCTGAGTTCGAAAAGCTAAATATTCCCCATTTTCCGATCGCCGCGTGTTAATTCGACTTTTTCGTATAATAAAAGCGAAACGAAGCTTAGTAAGACATCATTCCCAGTGCGATCGCCGGGAACATTCCAAAGTTATCAGATTTGATCAATGCGGAGTTTCTCCTTATATCAGAAAATTGCTATTCAATTTAGACAAGCCCCTTTAAATGGGGAGTTGGTTCCCCCCCCACCATCATCTTGGAAAAGCTAAAAGTGCCCCGCATTAAATCAAAGTAAACAAACGCCAAAAGACTGCCCCGCAATAAATAAAAAAAACATCCACGTCATCGTAACGCGTCTACGATGACCTTATTAAGCGGCCACCTGTCAATCAAACATCTTTAACGTTTTAAGCTTTAATTGAACACGCTTCTTAATTCCTCTGCCCTTGTGGCCGAGATGGTTAGGTGGTTGGACTTTTCCCCCTCTCGTTTCCACCTTCGCGTCAAGGCTTCGGGGTTCCTACTAAAACTTTTTCTTTTAACGTTTTTTTTACACAGACACACCCCGCTAGTGTATATATATTTAATGAATATTCTCATCCATTCAACCATAGAGTATCCTTTTTACACTATCATTTTAAATGTAATTTTACATTTATGTGCTAATACGAGAAATTTATAATTAATTATATTTAGATGAGCCATTCATTAAAAATCCATGGATTAAGGAAACTTTAAAAAGTATTTGTTCTTATGTGTCAAAGGATAAATTTTGTTGTAATTCTACATAATTTAATTCAGAATTTCCACTTACAGAGCCGGATAAAGAAAGTCTGCACTTTTTTTTCCAAAACTGCAAATTTAAGCTACATTTAATGTAACTGTTTAAACAACCAATACCTCATTCGATTCTCCCTTTTATTTCTCTATATTTTTACCTGTTCATATTTGACTTTCAATGGAAATATTCTAGTGTTCACGTCGATTTAAAAAAATAACTTCGAATTGAGGGGGAAAAGTCCGTAGCAAAAAATTCGCTTAAAACCAGCTTAAATTATCGCCCCTAAATCAGTTTAAAATATCCACCAAACGGCAACAAAGCATCTCTAATCGAAATTGTTATTGTTCCAGGTTATACAACGTAACATTTAGTCCATATGACTCGGCTTTCTCTTAGTGATCGTCAGGAGCTCATTAATCTCCACCTTTCTGGATTATCCAATCGAGAAATCTGCCCAAGATTGAAAGATGATGAAAAACTGTACGAAAACTGTGCAAAAGCACCAAAACACCGGCAGTGTTTGTGATGCCCCTAAATCTGGTCGTACTAGAGTTACTTTTAACAGGGAAAACAGTGCTATCAAGATCAGCAGCCTAAGAAACAGATTTGAAATGGCTCCCCAAATCTAACAACAGTGTAATTTTGTTAAAAAGTGCTCTCTTTCTACTGTCAAGAACAGATTAAAGGAATTGAATTTGCGAGGATATGATTGAAGTTATTTTTTTTTAATTGACGTGAACATTAGAATATTTCAATTTAAAGCCAAATATAAACAGGTAAAATTATACAGGCGAATAAAATGAGGTATAGGTTGTGTAATCAGTTACACTAAATTTAGCTTAAATTTGACGTTTTTGAAAAAATTACAACTGCGGACTTTGTTTTTGCCGGTACTATATATATATATATATATATATATATATATATATAGTGATATATATATATATTTATATATATATATATAGTGATATATATATATATTTATATATATATATATATAGTGATATATATATATAGTGATATATATATATATAGTGATATATATATATATATATATATATGTGCTATATATATAGTGATATATATATGCTACATATGCTATATATATATATATATATATATATATATATATATATATATATATATATATATATATATATATATATATATGGTAAACTACCGTCAACCGCGAGAGACACAGTTGAATTAAAACATTTATTCTTATTAAATGTTTTTAACGTCAGTCAGACTGATCTAATCTTTATATGACGATCTACGCATATGAGCTAAGCTGACCGACTTTGTTACAACTGAAATTGCTCAACGATAAGAAACAATTTTCTTAAAGGGGCTGACATTATTATTATTTACTATAATAATTATTAAATACCTACAGACACTAGTGTTTCATCCTTTCGGGAATCATTAGTGCAGGGTGGCATATATATACATATACACACACACACACACACATATATATATATATATATATATATATATATATATATATATTACAATTACCACTTTACCAGAAACAGACACTCATATTGATGCTAATTTTCAAAATGCTAGGCTTTTATTGTTAACAGCTTCTGTACTATTGTTTCTGTCTCGTGTTTGCATATAATTATGCAAATTATAATTCTGAACAACTGAGAAAGCTCATTAGCGCATGAAAAACAATTTTCCCAAGTTTTAACATCTCATGAACAGGACTCTCTTTTTAACGTGGCGGTTATTCTTTTTTTTATCCACAACAACATGCATATGTAATGCATTAAGCAAACGTTATGAATATTTTATAATAAAGTACACTTACTTTTTACACCACCCCCCTTAACGTCTCTAAGAGTAACAGCTTTTATTAGCTTGGTTTTGCCTATGCTTTATTTTCGAATTTCTCAATACATATGTGTGTGTGTATGTGTGTGGGTAATTGTGTATGTGTGTATATGTGTCTTTTCTCGTTTGAGCAATCACATTGGTGATGGGAAATTATTTCTAATTAGTATTTAGGTGTATGCGTGTGTATTTTTGAAGATTCCAATTTTTTTTTCAAATCATATTCCAAGGAAAGAATAGGCAATGGTATCAAAATGATTTATAAATGTTTTTCGAGAATGTATATTTTCAGTTTACAATGCCATAAATTTTGTTTAAACATCTGTAAACTATTTCAATACCATTGTGTGTATTTTGACTGACTTGAAAGTAGTTTAACTATGAAAAGTAAATATTCAGCGTCATCTCACGATGCGATACTCTCATGAAAGAGTACGTAACTATGATGAATATATTTATGCCTTGTTTTTTATGACCAGATGTTTTTAAGCAAAATAATTCACTTTGACCTAAGACTGAATAATATCTGTGTCTACTTTTTGTAGATTATCAACAAAGCCTAAATGTGTAGTATCTGTTTTGATACTGCACTTCATGCTTTTGTCCTCAGTTACTAAAGAAGAAATTCTTCCAGGTTGAGGCAATCTTTATTTTCATTCCAATCCAGAGGTTCCCTTTTTGCGGAGCTGGATTTCCCTAAATAAAAAATCGACGCCATGTCTAACTCTATCCACCTGGAGAGAAAAATAAATAGGACCAAAGACAAAGTTTTTTTTATATTGGAGTCACCACTTATCAAGACCTGAAAGCCAATCGAGGATAAGAGTTAATGAGTGTACGGTAAGTCACTTATTAAAAAGATATTCATGTCATTTTTTTAAATGTTATTGGTTGATGTTAGCTTTTTTTTAAGTTACGTAAGATTCGAAATCGAGCGTTGATATTATAAAACTAAAGATAGCTGTTTATCATTAGGTAGCATGATATAATGTGATTGTTTATCATTAGGTAGCATGATATCATGTGGTTGTTTATAATTAGGTAGCATGATATCATGTGGTTGTTTATCATTAGGTAGCATGATATCATGTGGTTGTTTATCATTAGGTAGCATGATATCATGTGGCTGTTTATCATTAGGTAGCATGATATCATGTGGTTGTTTATCATTAGGTAGCATGATATCATGTGGTTGTTTATCATAAGGTAGCATGATATCATGTGGCTTTTTATCATTAGGTAGCATGATATCATGTGGTTGTTTATCATAAGGTAGCATGATATCATGTGGCTGTTTATCATTAGGTAGCATGATATCATGTGGCTTTTTATCATTAGGTAGCATGATATCATGTGGTTGTTTATCATTAGGTAGCATGATATCATGTGGCTGTTTATCATTAGGTAGCATGATATCATGTGGTTGTTTATCATTAGGTAGCATGATATCATGTGGCTGTTTATCATTAGGTAGCATGATATCATGTGGTTGTTTATCATTAGGTAGCATGATATCATGTGGTTGTTTATCATTAGGTAGCATGATATCATGTGGCTTTTTATCATTAGGTAGCATGATATCATGTGGTTGTTTATCATTAGGTAGCATGATATCATGTGGCTGTTTATCATTAGGTAGCATGATATCATGTGACTGTTTATCATTAGGTAGCATGATATCATGTGGTTGTTTATCATTAGGTAGAATGATATCATGTGGCTTTTTATCATTAGGTAGCATGATATCATGTGGCTTTTTATCATTAGGTAGCATGATATCATGTGGTTGTTTATCATTAGGTAGCATGATATCATGTGGCTTTTTATCATTAGGTAGCATGATATGATGTGGTTGTTTATCATTAGGTAGCATGATATCATGTGGTTGTTTATCATTAGGTAGCATGATATCATGTGGCTGTTTATCATTAGGTAGCATGATATCATGTGGTTGTTTATCATTAGGTAGCATGATATCATGTGTTTGTTTATCATTAGGTATCATGATATCATGTGGCTTTTTATCATTAGGTAGCATGATATAATGTGATTGTTTATCATTAGGTAGCATGATATCATGTGGTTGTTAATCATTAGGTAGCATGATATCATGTGGCTTTTTATCATTAGGTAGCATGATATAATGTGATTGTTTATCATTAGGTAGCATGATATCATGTGGTTGTTTATCATTAGGTAGCATGATATCATGTTGTTGTTTATCATTAGGTAGCATGATATCATGTGGTTGTTTATCATTAGGTAGCATGATATCATGTGGCTGTTTATCATTAGGTAGCATGATATCATGTGGTTGTTTATCATTAGGTAGCATGATATCATGTGGCTGTTTATCATTAGGTAGCATGATATCATGTGGTTGTTTATCATTAGGTAGCATGATATCATGTGGCTGTTTATCATTAGGTAGCATGATATCATGTGGTTGTTTATCATTAGGTAGCATGATATCATGTGGTTGTTTATCATTAGGTATCATGATATCATGTGGCTTTTTATCATTAGGTAGCATGATATCATGTGGTTGTTTATCATTAGGTAGCATGATATCATGTGGCTGTTTATCATTAGGTAGCATGATATCATGTGGCTGTTTATCATTAGGTAGCATGATATCATGTGGTTGTTTATCATTAGGTAGAATGATATCATGTGGCTTTTTATCATTAGGTAGCATGATATCATGTGGCTTTTTATCATTAGGTAGCTTTATATCATGTGGTTGTTTATCATTAGGTAGCATGATATCATGTGGCTTTTTATCATTAGGTAGCATGATATGATGTGGTTGTTTATCATTAGGTAGCATGATATCATGTGGTTGTTTATCATTAGGTAGCATGATATCATGTGGCTGTTTATCATTAGGTAGCATGATATCATGTGGTTGTTTATCATTAGGTAGCATGATATCATGTGGTTGTTTATTATTAGGTAGCATGATATCATGTGGCTTTTTATCATTAGGTAGCATGATATCATGTGGTTGTTTATCATAATGTAGCATGATATCATGTGGCTGTTTATCATTAGGTAGCATGATATCATGTGGCTTTTTATCATTAGGTAGCATGATATCATGTGGTTGTTTATCATTAGGTAGCATGATATCATGTGGCTGTTTATCATTAGGTAGCATGATATCATGTGGTTGTTTATCATTAGGTAGCATGATATCATGTGGCTGTTTATCATTAGGTAGCATGATATCATGTGGTTGTTTATCATTAGGTAGCATGATATCATGTGGTTGTTTATCATTAGGTAGCATGATATCATGTGGCTTTTTATCATTAGGTAGCATGATATCATGTGGTTGTTTATCATTAGGTAGCATGATATCATGTGGCTGTTTATCATTAGGTAGCATGATATCATGTGGCTGTTTATCATTAGGAAGCATGATATCATGTGGTTGTTTATCATTAGGTAGAATGATATCATGTGGCTTTTTATCATTAGGTAGCATGATATCATGTGGCTTTTTATCATTAGGTAGCATGATATCATGTGGTTGTTTATCATTAGGTAGCATGATATCATGTGGCTTTTTATCATTAGGTAGCATGATATCATGTGGTTGTTTATCATTAGGTAGCATGATATCATGTGGCTTTTTATCATTAGGTAGCATGATATAATGTGGTTGTTTATCATTAGGTTGCATGATATCATGTGGCTTTTTATCATTAGGTAGCATGATATAATGTGATTGTTTATCATTAGGTAGCATGATATCATGTGGCTTTTTATCATTAGGTAGCATGATATAATGTGATTGTTTATCATTAGGTAGCATGATATCATGTGGTTGTTAATCATTAGGTAGCATGATATCATGTGGCTTTTTATCATTAGGTAGCATGATATCATGTGGCTTTTTATCATTAGGTAGCATGATATCATGTGGTTGTTTATAATTAGGTAGCATGATATCATGTTGTTGTTTATCATTAGGTAGCATGATATCATGTGGTTGTTTATCATTAGGTAGCATGATATCATGTGGCTGTTTATCATTAGGTAGCATGATATCATGTGGTTGTTTATCATTAGGTAGCATGATATCATGTGGTTGTTTATCATTAGGTAGCATGATATCATGTGGCTGTTTATCATTAGGTAGCATGATATCATGTGGCTGTTTATCATTAGGTAGCATGATATCATGTGGTTGTTTATCATTAGGTAGCATGATATCATGTGGCTGTTTATCATTAGGTAGCATGATATCATGTGGCTTTTTATCATTAGCTAGCATGATATCATGTGGTTGTTTATCATTAGGTAGCATGATATCATGTGGCTTTTTATCATTAGGTAGCATGATATCATGTGGTTGTTTATCATTAGGTAGCATGATATCATGTGGCTGTTTATCATTAGGTAGCATGATATCATGTGGTTGTTTATCATTAGGTAGCATGATATCATGTGGTTGTTTATCATTAGGTAGCATGATATCATGTGGTTGTTTATCATTATGTAGCATGATATCATGTGGTTGTTTATCATTAGGTAGCATGATATCATGTGGCTGTTTATCATTAGCTAGCATGGTATCATGTGGTTGTTTATCATTAGGTAGCATGATATCATGTGGTTGTTTATCATTAGGTAGCATGATATCATGTGGTTGTTTATCATTAGGTAGCATGATATCATGTGGCTTTTTATCATTAGGTAGCATGATATCATCTGGTTGTTTATCATTCGGTAGCATGATATCATGTGGTTGTTTATCATTAGGTAGCATGATATCATGTGGCTGTTTATCATTAGGTAGCATGATATCATGTGGTTGTTTATCATTAGGTAGCATGATATCATGTGGCTTTTTATCATTAGGTAGCATGATATCATGTGGTTGTTTATCATTAGGTAGCATGATATCATGTGGCGTTTTATCATTAGGTAGCATGATATCATGTGGTTGTTTATCATTAGGTAGCATGATATCATGTGGCTGTTTATCATTAGGTAGCATGATATCATGTGGCTTTTTATCATTAGGTAGCATGATATAATGTGATTGTTTATCATTAGGTAGCATGATATCATGTGGTTGTTTATCATTAGGTAGCATGATATCATGTGGTTGTTTATCATTAGGTAGCATGATATCATGTGGCTTTTTATCATTAGGTAGCATGATATAATGTGATTGTTTATCATTAGGTAGCATGATATCATGTGGCGTTTTATCATTAGGTAGCATGATATCATGTGGTCGTTTATCATTAGGTAGCATGATATCATGTGGCTGTTTATCATTAGGTAGCATGATATCATGTTGCTTTTTATCATTAGGTAGCATGATATAATGTGATTGTTTATCATTAGGTAGCATGATATCATGTGGTTGTTTATCATTAGGTAGCATGATGTCATGTTGTTGTTTATCATTAGGTAGCATGATATCATGTGGCTTTTAATCATTAGGTAGCATGATATAATGTGATTGTTTATCATTAGGTAGTATGATATCATGTGGTTGTTAATCATTAGGTAGCATGATATCATGTGGTTGTTTATCATAAGGTAGCATGATATCATATGGTCGTTTATCATTGGGTAGCATGATATCATGTGGTTGTTTATCATTAGGTAGCATGATATCATGTGGCTGTTTATCATTAGGTAGCATGATATCATGTGGCTGTTTATCATTATGTAGCATGATATCATGTGGTTGTTTATCATTAGGTAGCATGATATCATGTGGCTGTTTATCATTAGGTAGCATGATATCATGTGGCTGTTTATCATTAGGTAGCATGATATCATGTGGTTGTTTATCATTAGGTAGCATTATATCATGTGGCTTTTTATCATTAGGTAGCATGATATCATGTGGTTGTTTATCATTAGGTAGCATGATATCATGTGGTTGTTTATCATTAGGTAGCATGATATCATGTGGCTGTTTATCATTAGGTAGCATGATATCATGGTGTTGTTTATCATTCGGTAGCATGATATCATGTGGCTGTTTATCATTAGGTAGCATGATATCATGTGGTTGTTTATCATTAGGTAGCATGATATCATGTGGTTGTTTATCATTAGGTAGCATGATATCATGTGGTTGTTTATCATTAGGTAGCATGATATCATGTGGTTGTTTATCATTAGGTAGCATGATATCATGTGGTTGTGTATCATTAGGTAGCATGATATCATGTGGTCGTTTATCATTAGGAAGCATGATATCATGTGGTTGTTTATCATTAGGTAGCATGATATCATGTGGTTGTTTATCATTAGGTAGCATGATATCATGTGGTTGTTTATCATTAGGTAGCATGATATCATGGTGTTGTTTATCATTGTTAACGGATCAAATGTATTTATTGCAAAAAATTGCTTTAAAATACAGATAATTCTTTCTACCAACTTATGGTCGGTTGTTGTGAAGATGGAAGTTTTTTTTAAAGTCTTATTCACCCTAAATCAGGTATATTGTCAGTTGGATATAAAGGGCTACTATTTGGTACCATGTTTGCAGGGACTATATAAGTAGATGAACGAGATGTCTGTTCACATTACATTTAAACGTTTGCATATTAGTACAATCAGTGAGATGGGAAACAGAAAGGGAATACCAAAGTTTAGCAATCCGAGAGAAAGACTTATAAAATCTCATGTAAAACAGGTGTTTTTATTAAAACATATTCAGTGATATTCGTACTTTCCCATTCCATCCGAAGGGCACCTATAATTTAAGTTTAATTCATTTCATCCATAATATGTGCCCAAATCTAAACGCAGATTTCATTAACAAAGCAGCTTTTCCAGAACTGCCCACCTTTGGAACACTGTTCCGCTGGCCTGCTTCCCAGTTGAATACAACATGGTAGCCTTCAAATTCAATGTGAACATGTTCTTGTTGATCCTTCCTCATAAATAATCAAATTATACCCAATTTACACCATTAGCGATTAGTACACTGCCACCTTACATTCATTAACCCTTATCCTCGAGTGGTCTTGGGCCTTGATTAGTGTTGACTAAAAAAGAAAATAATACTAATAAAATATTCCCCCTGATTAATATCGTATGCACATTGTTGGCAATCCAGCAAGTTTTATTTATTTTTTATTTCTCTTGTGCAGGTCCCAGCAAAAGTATGACGATTATAATTAGTGACCATCTACGAGCTTGCAACGCTAAAGGAAACGATTATCCACTTGGACGACCTTTCTCATTCATGGACGGATGCATCACATATACCTGCGAATGTTATTCCGATGGATCCTGGGAATGTCCGGCTGATAAAGCGGAGGATACATGCGAATCTGGTCAAGGTAGATTACCAACTACTGATCGTGATCATACCAGGACAGACCATGGAAGGAAATGCATTGCATTCGGAAAAGAGTACACTCTGGGCCGTCCTTTCAGTTTCATGTCTGGGTGTATCCGGTACAATTGTGAGTGTTACTACAACGGATCCTGGGAATGCCCGTCGGATAGATCAGAGGACACATGTCGTGACAGACAACCCACAACGACTCAGAACAGGACACAACCGACGAGCGAAAGAAGTGAGTATATATATATATATATATATATATATATATATATATATATATATATATATATATATATATATATAAGGAATGAAAAAATACCAGCGGTGGTTGACGTTATGTTTTAAGAAAAATAGAAAAACCGAATGAAATTATTAAAAATCAACGTTTCGTCCTTATTTCAGAGGACATCTTCAGGATAATTGAAATAAAAATGTAAGAAAAGAAAAAGTCATAGATCGTGCGAAAAAGACAGTTTTTGAATCCTACCCATACGCACACATATTTGTCCTTCCCGACATGGGTAGGATTCAAAAACTGTCTTTTTCGCACGATCTATGACTTTTTCTTTTCTTACATTTTTATTTCAATTATCCTGAAGATGTCCTCTGAAATAAGGACGAAACGTTGATTTTTAATAATTTCATTCGGTTTTTCTATTTTTCTTAAAACATATATATATATATATATATATATATATATATATATATATATATATATATAGCTTTTATTAATATATATATATAAAATATAGCTTATATATATATATATATATATATATATATATATATATATATATTAATAAAAGCTTTTTTTGTTGTTCACACCAATAAAGGCACGATGCTACTTGGACGTAAGGGTTGCGATGCGAGAACTATGAGGAGTTAAATTTTATTTTGAATTTTTATCACTGTTCTCTAAATTCATTATCTACCCCCGAAACAAAAGCTGGTATATTTTGTAACACAATTATTTACCAGAATCCACGTCCGGGGGAGTGTAACTTCGAGACTTTGCGCCGTGGGAGACGTTTCGGAAATAGCTGTTAAGTCCTGGTTATGCAGAGAAAGTCACCCCCTTTATATCAAGGCGTTTATATATATGGGGTGAATAAGACTTTGTGATAATTGTATGAGGGCATAAACTTAGGACTGGAAATGAAAACCGAAGAACAAATAGAAAAGGAAAAGATGGAAAAAGATACGCTGGTTAGAACTTTATTATATGTTTTGTGTGTGTATTCTCTTGACGGAAAACATTGTAATACAAGTCTAAAAGAATATAACATTGAGTATTTTAGGTTTTTCATTTTAGTTTTTGATTATTTAACTATAAAAGGATACAGCTATAACGGTTTTTTAATTCGTTTGTTTTGAACAAAAAGATATACAATTAAAAGAAAGATTACAATGTCAACGGTTTGGGATTTTTCTGGACTTTAATTTGATGAGAGATAAAAATTCATTAAACATTTTGAATCCTTTTTGAATTTATTATAATGAAAAGTTATGTATTTTGATATATATATATATATATATATATATATATATATATATATATATATATATATATACACGCTGGATCACCGGTAAAGCAACCTTGAGTCTGGTCAGTACTAAATGGGTGACCATTTGAGACTTCCAGGTGCTGTATATACTCTCCGCTTATCTCGGCATTGTTTCTAGTCGTCCTGATCTTCCCCTTGCCACTGGACCCAAGCAGTGTCGGTTCGGGAGAGGTGTGATTAGTAATTGCGCGACCCTTGCCTCACAATTACACGCGCAACGTGCAACTTTCGAGACTGAACAGAGACATCGATATATATATATATATATATATATATATCAAGTTCATGACATTTGTTAATCTTTTTTAAAGTTAATTGTTCATTACAAATGTATTTTCATTGGTAATTGATGTACACAGAATATGTTTAGAAAGTCTTCCACTATGAATATAACCTTCATAAACATAAACCAGAAAGGGTATCAAATCCCTTTCATAGTAAACAGAAACGAAATATTCTACAGAAATTAATACATTTAAAAACGTATATATATATATATATATATATATATATATATATATATATATATATATATATATATATATATATATATATATATATAAAATTGTAAAAATATATTTATGCATATATAGTTATACAAAATAAATTTACATTTACTAAACTTGATTTTTGTCTGGTCTACGGGCTGAAATTTAATTGAACAGCAGAACTCCAGGATACGGCATTAAAAATTAGTAACAAAATACAGTACATTATATAATGCACATATATATATAGGCAATTTACATTATAAATAAGACCGTAAGGCGAGGAAAATACCGTAATCAGGAGCTAATAATGGTATTCCACATCGTAACCTTAAAAAAACGTATCATAAGGTCACCGTATCTCGGGGTTCTACTATATATCTGTTTTATTCTCTCGTACTGAGACAACTGTTACCAGCCATTTTCTATAAAAACTTAAAATTATACTCGTTGAATTTTCATCAATGATCAAACACATTCTCTTTTTAGCTCACACCAAAACAATAGTCGTGGCCGTGGGCACCGTGATTAGGCACTGTACCGTCGAAGGTAATCAATATCCTGTTGGTCGCTCCTTCTCTTTCACTGAAGATTGCTTCCGGTTTAACTGTGACTGCCATTCAGATGGGTCGTGGGAATGTCCTTCTGAACGCTCGGAATACATCTGTAGACTTCGACCAGGACAAAGGATTGTCAGGGGTGAGAATTATATTAAGTTTATTGAAATGAATCTATAATTAAATATTTATAATTAAATAAAAGCGTACAAACTAATTTTGATTGTTTCATTAATGTGTTCATGTTTTTCTCTAATTCAGTTAAATTGATTATTGATTTCTTAAATATATATTTCTAAATCATCATCTCCTTGTTTCTGTATTTTATCCTAGATTCATATTTTAGCTTAATAACATGCATTTACACATGTGTCATATATATATATATATATATATATATATATATATATATATATATACATATATATATATATATATACTTGTAACAAGCTATCACGTGACTATGAAAAAATGTATACATTTATTTCTACATTTATTTCTACAATATGCCTGAGGATGATAGAAGCACTTCTGTCGAAAGCGCTCGCGATTATGGATCCAATTTATACAATTTCGAGAAGAACACAAAAAGGACTATTCGGAGATTGGAGAAGCTAAAAAGAAAAATTGTAAAACAGAATAACTCCGTGCTATTCAATAATATTTGTCATATATATATATATATATATATATATATATATATATATATATATATATATGCAAAAATCAAGACAATAAAATATAGAATAAGAACATAACGGTGTATTTCTTTATGTGTTACAATTGTTTCGTTGGACAAATTTAAACATTATATATATATATATATATATATATATATATATATATATATATATATATATATATATATGATTGTAAAAATATGTACCGCGCCCAGTCGTAGAAATTTCCAGGTTGGTATTTGGAGGCGTATTTATTTCTCTAGGAGAGATACACGCACAGTCTTCGTCAAGACATACATCTGGGAGAAGGAAACTCTGATGTCAAAACCTGCGGTCTACTGTATACTCTGACCTGTGGCAGTCATTTGTATCAGCAAAGGTTAGCATTAATACCAAAAAGTGTGGATGGTTCTACGCAAAGCCTTCACCACTATAAAAAAATCATCTGTGTGGATTTCCGAGCAACTGGACGAGAGAGTCCATTAATGCATATATATATAGAGAGAGAGAGAGAGAGTCCATTTGTGAAACAGAGAAACAGTACTGTATGTGGAAACACATTTATAATTCCTATTTAAGGGATGAAGCCGTGGCTAACCTCGTTTCTCTTCTTTTCTTTCTTTCTTTCTTTTTTTCTTTCTTTATTTTTTCGTTTACTTTCCAATTGAGTAAGTATCACACGTCATATATATGACAAATGTATTTTGGTGTTTAAAAAGTAGCTATTTTTGGAAGATATTTAACTGATATAATGTTTAGATTAGCCCGAATTATTCTGAAACATTTGTAACACATAAAGAAATACAGCATTCGATGATCTTATTTTATATTTTGTTGTCA